>NW_013679887.1:0-2883 GCF_000517525.1 Limulus polyphemus
TATTCGTGTTATACAATAATAACGTACATCTATGAAAGTGTGTGTATTATTTAGGTTTACCAGCCTATATTCGTGTTATACAATAATAACGTACATCTATGAAAGTGTGTGTATTATTTAGGTTTACCAGCCTATATTCGTGTTATACAATAATAATGTACATCTGTGAACGTGTGTGTATTATTTAGGTTTACCAGCCTATATTCGTGTTATACAATAATAATGTACATCTATGAACGTGTGTGTATTATTTAGGTTTACCAGCCTATACTCGTGTTATACAATAATAATATGAACGTGTGTGTATTATTTAGGTTTTCCAACCTATATTCGTGTTATACAATAATAATGTACATCTATGAACGTGTGTGTATTATTTAGGTTTACCAACCTATATTCGTGTTATACAATAATAATATACATCTATGAACGTGTGTGTATTATTTAGGTTTACCAGCCTATCTATATTCGTGTTATACAATAATAATGTACATCTATGAACGTGTGTGTATTATTTAGGTTTACCTGCCTATATTCGTGTTATACAATAATAATGTACATCTATGAACGTGTGTGTGTTATTTAAGTTTACCTGCCTATATTCGTGTTATACAATAATAATGTACATCTATGAACGTGTGTGTATTATTTAGGTTTACATGCCTATATTCGTGTTATACAATAACATTTTATGTAAGAAATCTGTTGTTTTAAAATGCGCTGAATACTTAATGTTTGCATTCTGAAAATAATTGAACACTTTAACACCGGAAAAATTTATAAAACACTTAATGTTTCATACTGAAAATAAACTGAACACTTTAACACCGGAAAAATTTATAAAACGCTTAATTTTTTGATACTGAAAATAAACTGAACACTTTATATGTACGGTGACAGCTGGAGCCATGTAACTGCATCATTGTCGTCACATAATAAGTAGCAAGTATGACAATGGGTAAGATCAAGGATTCTTTAGACTTCCAAAGGGGCGTGACTATGGTAATAAACGATTAGTGACAGCAGGCTCTGAAGAAAAAGGACATACGTTAGACACAATAGTGAAATGATTAATAAAAAGTGTACGGTGGTGGTTAATGGCAGACAGATCAACAGAGCAAAACAAAAGTCAGTAGCAAGAATTTGATTAGTAAGGGGACAGTGTGCAGTTACGAAAGGCATGTAAGTAAAAGCCACCAGGAATATACAAAAATAAAGCTTTTGTTACAGCTGATAACGGAATAGAGTAAGATAGTTAAAGCCAATTGTTAAAAGTTTTATTGTAGATTTACTTCTGTAAAGAAAAGTAAAAGATGTTAACTTTGCAAGAAAAAGGGTTAAGAATACGAGGATTAGTCTATTTGTGGCAAAAAATGATGTATATGTCCCGTTTTGTTTCCTCTATAGAGAACAAATTCTTTTTGACCATAAAGATTTACAGAACTACACTCGACCTACATGATTCCAGGAACTTATAATTGGAAGAAGAAAAGGTGAAGAAGAGTTATAACAATATGTCATATCAAGTTCCGACGAGACCTTTCGCTGAATACCATGGCTCATCAGGCCGGCTGGGATGTGACAAAGTTCACAAGAATAAATAATGCCATATAAGGTAATAATACACCACAACAATGCCATATAAGGTAATAATACACCACGACAATGTCATATAAGGTAATAATACACCACAACAATGTCATATAAGGTAATAACATACGTCAACATCTAGGTGATCTTATTTTTTTAAAAACAGGTTTCACTAGCAAAGATACTTCCTAGTTTTGATTAGCCAATGAAATCACCTAAAAAAACTACATTACTAACAACATGAAGCACGTAATGCTCTAAACTCGGGAAAAAAAATGGATACGTTGTAAGCCAAGAAAGGAAAAGGCTTGTCAATATTTTCCTAAATTATGTCGAAGAAATACGTCAGTGAATAGATATTCTCGTAAAGGGACTTTTCCCAATACTCATATATTCATTTCCGCTGCTGTATACGCACCTAAAACCCGTGAAAATCGGTTTATTTTTGTAATCAATTAAATCCAGTGGTTCAGAGAAATGTCTTAAGGCATATAACTCTAAAAACCGAGCTTCGATACCTGTGATGGGTACGGTACAGATAGCCCACTGTGTACCTTAGCACTTAACAAATTACGTATAACCATTGTTGTCTCCTAGTGATCAAGTAGAAAAACAACACAACACAAAAAATTTGTATGTCATAATATATAAAAGTTCTGGAGTTCGTATCATCCTCACTTATGAACCACTTAAAGCAAACATGAACAAATCCTTGGTAACTTCGAGTACTTTTGGTAAGAGCTCACACATTATATCATTGAAACTATATTTATCAAATCAGCTTGTCATATTGTACAGTAATTCTTCTAACGTCTCCCTACTCCTTCTGTACCTCATTATTGTAGCCACTATTTACATTCTTCACCTTAAGATATTGTCTTCAATTAGAAGGTCCGTCATCGTCAGGAAATTAGCGAGATGTTGTTGCCGATATCAAGCATGATCAATACTCTTACTAGACAAATAGCTACTTCGTGTGATATAATACAAGGATAAACTCACCTCCAGCAGTCTCTCCACGTTGTTCTTGTGAAGCTAAGACTGTAAAAGAAGATCTGTTCTAATTTCACACAATCGTTCAAACAGAGCCCATACTGTGATATATGGTGCAAACAGAACAGGTAGTTCCTAGCTACAGAACCTTGTTCAAACAGAGCCCATACTGTGATATATGGTGCAAACAGAACAGGTAGTTCCTAACTACAGAACCTTGTTCAAACAGAGCCCATACTGTGATATATGGTGCAAACAGAACAGGTAGTTCCTAACTACAGAACCTTGTTCAAACAGAGC
>NW_013679887.1:3695-7088 GCF_000517525.1 Limulus polyphemus
TACTGTGATATATGGTG
This sequence comes from Limulus polyphemus, assembly GCF_000517525.1. Lineage (NCBI taxonomy): Eukaryota > Metazoa > Arthropoda > Merostomata > Xiphosura > Limulidae > Limulus > Limulus polyphemus. The sequence continues at coordinate 3,713 of NW_013679887.1, forward strand.
CAAACAGAACAGGTAGCTCCTGACTACAGAACCTTGTTCAAACACAGCCCATACTGTGATATATGATGCATACAGACCAGGTAGTTCCTGACTACAGAACCTTGTTCAAACACAGTCCATACTGTGATATATAGTGCAAACAGAACAGGTAGTTCCTAGCTACAGAACCTTGTTCAAACAGAGCCCATATAGTGATATATCGTGCATACAGAACAGGTAGTTCCTGACTACAGAACCTTGTTCAAACAGAGCCCATACTGTGATATATGGTGCAAACAGAACAGGTAGTTCCTAACTACAGAACCTTGTTCAAACACAGCCCATACTGTGATATATGGTGCAAACAGAACAGGTAGTTCCTGACTACAGAACCTTGTTCAAACAGAGCCCATACTGTGATATATCGTGCACACAGAACCTTGTTCAAACAGAGCCCATACTGTGATATATGATGCACACAGAGCAGGTAGTTTCTGACCATAGAACCAAAAGCAGGTGAAAGACTAAAATAGATCTAAAAAGGCCAACAGCCCGTCGAAAACTAAAAATACAATCAAGTTGAGCAGTGTCACCATCGCCAATGACAGTGTTAAACCCTTAGAAAAGACATGTCGAAAATGTCGCTGTCAGCAAGCTCGTTCCCGCGAACACCAACATGGCCAGGTATCCAGAAAAACTGGATATAAACAGAATACAGTGAAAAAAGTACAGCTGTCGTTTCTAAATATCTAAGAGAACAGGGTGAGAACTGACATTAAGCGATTCCAGAGCCAGTACAGAGCTAAGAGAGTAATTAGTACACTTAATGTACTGTTTAGCTTCTATGCGATCCAAGGTGAGAAAAATGATATACAGCTCGGTAGTGAACACAGAAACTGTAGAGGGTGTCCTGTAAACAACCACTGGGGCACAACAAACCATGACAGAGCTCACAAAGTCACCTTATTGCGAACCATCTGTAAAAACGGGAACAGAAGAATGGTTCGAAAGATGTTCGGCAAAGAGAAGACGGCAGTTCCAATCGGGAGTATCCGCCTTCTTCAGATGACTCAAAAAAAACCACATATAGGGATGGTAATGAGTCATGGCGGGATAGGCTGATCATCGGACTCAGCAACGTCACCCAATGATAGACCCAAATTCAACCAGCTGTACCTAGATACAAAGGCCAAAAGGAGGAATGGTAGACCATATAATATGAAAGAGCACAGCCCACCAAGGTAGGAAGACACAATCCCAGGTGAGATGCTGTGGTAAAGATCAAAGCTTGGTGGCATAAAACAAAGAAAGTTACAAACGATGGAGGTGAAGAGGAGGTTCATGGGATTCAGTGTACATACACTGAACTGGGGAAGTGCGGAAAATCTCCGTGCAAAGCCAAAGCCCCAGATGGTGTACAGGGTCCAACATCTTCGAGGCAGAGGACCTGGCAGAACCATAGCGCAGCTTGGAACGTATGAGGGCACGATAGATCTTCAACATAGAACACTGATCTTCTTCCAAAGATGTGGAAAAGAGGACACTGAGGATGTTCTGTGCCCTTGTACACTTGACACGAAGCTACTTAATGTGAGAAATGAAAGTAGGCTCAGAGATAAGCCCAAGAACTTCGCCTCAGGAACCACAGGAAGAGCAACACTACCAAGACGGAGGTCAGGACCTGAGTGTAAACTCCTTTGGTGGAAAAAATGAATGCAAATGGTTTAAGAGGAAGAGAAGGTGAAACTGTTTCCTGGTCCACCCCAACAAGCAAATGAGAGCAGTCTGAAGCTGCCGCTAAATAAACCTCATAATCGATGACTGACAAGAAATGTAAAAGCCATTGATATAGAGGCCATTTGTAACAGTTAGAGGAAATTGTTTAGTGATAGCATTGATCTTGGTACTGAAAAGTGTGACACTCAAGACACAGTACTGAGAGACTCCAAGTTCTTGTGTGAAGGATCGGGAAAGAGTTGAACCCACATGGACTTGGTATTGCCTGTTAAGTAAAAAGACAAGAATAAAAATGGTCAAATTGTCATGCAAGCCATATGAATTTAGGTCCTGAAAAATTCGAAACCTCATTGTAGTGTCATAAACCTTCTCAAGACCAAAAAAGACAGAAATAATACTGTTTCTTGAGGAAAGATTCCCTGATCGAGGTTTCAAGACGAATCAGGTGGTCCACACTGGAGTGCTGTCGATGAGAATAACATTGGGTGAGCGAGAGTAGGTTGTTTGATTCAACCAAACCAAGACGTACATTAACCATCTTCTCCAAAACCTTAAAGAGACAGCTAGTCAAAGCAATTGGACGGTAATTAGAAGGAAACTTGGAATCCTTCCCAGGCTTTGAAAAATGGAGAACAATAGCCTGGCACCAAGCATTAAGAAAAACATTCTCCTGCCAAATCCGGTTAAAGACAACCAGAAGAAGTTCAATAGAGGCAGGAGAGAGATGGTGCAGCATCTCATAGTGAACATCATCAGGTCCAACAGATGTACTGCCAGACAAATGAAGAACAAGCTTAAGTTCCACCAGTGTAAATTGGCGATTATGATCATGGCGACGATCTGCCCAATAGTTGATGGCCAAGGTGATGTGTTCAAGTGTCACAGATATAAACTGACTGAACAATGGCACCCTCAACCACCAGGATCCTCTCCTCCCTTTCATGGGATGTCATGCACGGTAAACACGTGGGTGGATGTTCAGATTCCAGAGGATGTAAATTCAAAATACAAAACCTTACCTGGGAGATCCCCTCACTACATACAGGACTCAACCTCGAGGGGGTGCATACAAAATAGAATACCTGACTACAGAACCTTAAATATACCTCATATTGCGCTATACTACCATTTACCGGCAACCAGAACCAGTTTCTGTTGGTAGATGCTACAATTACAGTGCATTAAGCTTTACCGACAACCAGAATCAGTTTCTATTGATAGATGTTACAATTACAGTGCATTACCTTTTACCGACAACCAGAATCAGTTTCTATTGCTAGATGCTACAATAAAAGTGCATTAAGCTTTACCGACAACTAGAATCAGTTTCTATTCCTAGATGCTACAATAAAAGTGCATTAAGCTTTACCGACAACCAGAATCAGTTTCTATTGCTAGATGCTACAATTAAAGTGCATTAAGCTTTACCGACAACCAGAATCAGTTTCTATTGCTAGATGCTACAATTAAAGTGCATTAAGCTTTACCGACAACCAGAACCAGTTTCTATTGCTAGATGCTACAATAAAAGTGCATTAAGCTTTACCGACAACTAGAATCAGTTTCTATTGCTAGATGCTACAATTAAAGTGCATTAAGCTTTACCGACAACCAGAACCAGTTTCTATTGCTGGATGTTACAATGAAAGTACATTACCTT
>NW_013679888.1:0-2762 GCF_000517525.1 Limulus polyphemus
TAAGTAAGATTTGTTAGTGGGAAAAACAAATAAGTAAGATTTGTTAGTGGGAAAAAACAAAGTAGTAAGATTTTTTAGTGGGAGAAAACAAAATAGTAAGATTTGTTGGTGGGAAGAATCCTTAGGTACATCTTAAGTAATGAAATAAAATTTTTTTACTGAAAACAAACTGTTGATTAGGTAGCTTGATCTTGACCATAAATATTGTTACTTAACCTGACCTGATGCCACCATGACAGGTCAGGTTGCAGGTCATTGTTTAAACTTTGTCAGTTTTTATTGTGTTCATATCATACATAGTCAGAAATGGTGACTTCTGTAATTTAGAAAAGATGGATGTTAATGTATATTAATCAAATTGAATCTAATTGTATGAATAAAATGGAACATTTTCATCAACAACAACAAAGTGTTCTAATGATAATAGAAATATTTTGTTTCATTGTGTTTTGATTAGTGGTAATGTCATTATAAAATAGGTTGTCAGTAACTGAAGTGTGATCTTTCCTTACATTGTTTGTACAGAGCTCAGTGAACCATCTACTAGCGTAATTGATGTCGCCAACAAAGTGCGAGAAGACCCACTTTTCACAATCAGGTAATGTTATGTAGATACTGAAGCAAATATATTAAATCTCTACATATTATTTTATAGTAAACAGTTTATTAAATGTGTTTCTAAATTACTACATTATATGTTAGATTGAATACATAATTATTTTTGTGTTTAAGTGTTACCTCTTGCTCATTAGTACTTACCATGTAGAATTTACGAGTTTTGGCTGATGAAAATTGACACTAACATGTATCTATTATAATGTTTTTGTGATTAATGTATTGTTATCACAGTCTTGCATCAAATGAGCTGCTGTAATAGAAAAAACAACAGAATTTGATCTTTGTTGATAATGAACCTGCATCTTTTATGGTGTACTTCTGTATTATCACAGATTTACATCAAACTAGCTGCTGTAATAGAAAAAACAACAGAATTTTATCTTTGTTGATAATGAACCTTTATCTGTTATGGTGTACTTCTGTATTATCACAGATTTACATCAAACTAGTTGTTACTATAGAAGAAAAAAAACAGATTTTGATCTTTGTTGATGATGAACCTGTATCTGTTATGGTGTACTTCTGTATTATCACAGATTTACATCAAACTAGCTGTTACTATAGTTTTGATGTAAATCTGTGATAATACAGAAGTACACCATAACAGATACAGGTTCATCATCAACAAAGATCAAAATCTGTTTTTTTTTCTTCTATGATTTAAACTATAAAATGACATAGTTTGTTTATCAACTTAATGCTCTTGATTTGTATTGAATATTAAAAGTTGACATGAAAATTAATACTTATATAAGTTGTAAGCGATGAGCAATATTTAAAAAATGTACATATACTAATCTAGTTTCTCTTTATAGGAAAAAAGAACTTGAGGAAAAGAAGAAATTAATTAACAATCCAGTGAAAATGAAACAACTTAAACAGCTAGTAAGTGTTTTGAATGGATATCTGACTTTCAAAAGCTAAATTATGTCATTTTAACACAACTCATTAATCATAGAATATTAAACATGTAAATTAGCAGTTGAATTATTTTTTTAAGATATTGATACATTGTGCTTTCACAATTAAGTAATTCTTTGAAGTTAAATTTTCTGAATTACCTATAAATTTTTAGGTTACAAAGATATATATACAAATTCTATAGTGAACTTTCAATTGCAAACAAATCACTTAATAAACTAGTGTTCTTAGTGTAATGTTTTATACTTCTACTGAGCCGTGTTGAATATTATTATCTAATGATCACTTCCTTGTGTGAAATTTCTTTTTAAAAACAGCTGCAGCAAAGTGTAGGAAAGAAAGATAAGAAGAAGAAGAAGAAAAGGAAGCACAAGAGAAAATATTGTGATAGCAGTAGTGAAGATGATACTGTTTTAAAAAAAAATTCAAAGTCTAAGGTTTTAGGAGAAAGTAAAGAAAAGAGCAGTGGGCACTTGAAGTATAAATCTCCAGGAGGGAATGACACTGCCATGAAGAAGCATGACATGTTAGATGAAAATAAAAAGAAGCATCGTAAGCAGGACTCAGAAGTAGATTCTGATGAAGAAAAGAGGAGGAGAAAACAACAGTATGGATTAATAGTCATGGTAAGTCTTCTGTAGAGGGTTTTTTCATAACCTGTAGAAACAATTCACCTTCACTCTGGCCATACCAGTACCTAGGGCTACATAGTTTAATAGCTTGTTGTAAGTTGTTTGACGTGATGTGTTTATGCCGAGATAGCACCTTAAATTGATCCCTTTTGGGAAGGTTATGTTACAGGACTTTCTGACATAAATGTTCTGCTATTCCTGATAATGTGAGATGCATGATATAAAAAAACAGCAGTCCATGCAGGTAAAGTGGGAATCCCCACAGCAGTCCATGCAGGTAGAGTGGAAACTTCCATAATAGTCCATGCAGATAGAGTGGAAACCTCCACAGCAGTCCATGCAGGCAAAGTGGAAACCTCCACAGCAGTCCATGCAGGTAAAGTGGGAATCTTCACAGCAGTCCATGCAGGTAAAGTGGGAATCCTCACAGCAGTCCATGCAGGTAAAGTGGGAATCCTCACAGCAGTCCATGCAGGTAGAGTGGAAACCTCCACAGCAGTCCATGCAGGTAGAGTGGAAACCTCCACAGCAGTCCATGCAGGTAGAGTGGAAACCTCCACAGCAGTCCATGCAGGTAGAGTGGAAACCTCC
>NW_013679888.1:3702-4551 GCF_000517525.1 Limulus polyphemus
GAAACTTCCACAATAGTCCATGCAGGTAAAGTGGGAATCCTCACAGCAGTCCATGCAGGTAAAGTGGAAACTTCCACAATAGTCCATGCAGGTAAAGTGGGAATCCTCACAGCAGTCCATGCAGGTAAAGTGGAAACTTCCACAGCAGTCCATGCAGATAGAGTGGAAACTTCCACAATAGTTCATGCAGATAGTGGAAACTTCCACAATAGTCCATGCAGATAGAGTGGAAACTTCCACAATAGTCCATGCAGATAGAGTGGAAACTTCCACAATAGTCCATGCAGATAGAGTGGAAACTTCCACAATAGTCCATGCAGATAGAGTGGAAACTTCCACAATAGTCCATGCAGATAGAGTGGAAACTTCCACAATAGTTCATGCAGATAGTGGGAACTTCCACAATAGTCCATGCAGGTAAAGTGGGAATCCTCACAGCAGTCCATGCAGGTAAAGTGGAAACTTCCACAATAGTTCATGCAGATAGAGTGGAAACTTCCACAATAGTCCATGCAGATAGAGTGGAAACCTCCACAATAGTTCATGCAGATAGAGTGGAAACCTCCACAATAGTTCATGCAGATAGAGTGGAAACCTCCACAGCAGTCCATGCAGATAGAGTGGAAACTTCCACAGCCCAGTCCATGCAGGTAGAGTGGAAACCTCCACAGCAGTCCATGCAGGCAAAGTGGAATCTTCACAATAGTCCATGCAGATAAAGTGGGAATCTACACAGCAGTCCATGCAGGTAAAGTGGGAATCCTCACAGCAGTCCATGCAGGTAAAGTTGGAATCCTCACAGCAGTCCATGCAGGTAAAGTTGGAATCTTCACAGCAGTCCATGCAGGT
>NW_013679888.1:4724-7384 GCF_000517525.1 Limulus polyphemus
AGTCCATGCAGATAGAGTGGAAACCTCCACAGCAGTCCATGCAGATAGAGTGGAAACTTCCACAATAGTTCATGCAGATAGAGTGGAAACTTCCACAATAGTTCATGCAGATAGTGGAAACTTTCACAATAGTCCATGCAGATAGAGTGGAAACCTCCACAGCAGTCCATGCAGATAGAGTGGAAACTTCCACAGCAGTCCATGCAGGTAAAGTGGAAACTTCCACAATAGTCCATGCAGATAGAATGGAAACTTCCACAATAGTCCATGCAGGTAAAGTGGGAATCCTCACAGCAGTCCATGCAGGTAAAGTAGAAACCTCTACAGCAGTCCATGCAGGTAAAGTGGAAACCTCCACAGCAGTCCATGCAGGTAAAGTGGGAATCCTCACAGCAGTCCATGCAGGTAAAGTGGGAACCCCTTTTGTAACTTTAAATGAGGAATTTTTAAACCCCGTTTAATAGCTGCCTAACATTTGAGATTTATTGAGATATACTCCTATAATTAGGATTTGAAAGTGCTGGAGTTTGCATAGTGAAATTGAAGGATTAGCAGTATTGGAGTTATTTGGCAAATTGAAGGACTTGAAAATGCTCGAATTTGTTGGGAAATTGAAGGATTTGAAAATACTGAAGTTTGTAGATTATATGGAAGACTTTAACCTTTGGCATGGTTGTTTTGTACATGTTACAACCTTTGACAATGTTACACTTTAAATTTAATTAGATTTATTTTCAATGTATTTCAATAAATTTGGCATGAAAATGTAGTTTATAATTCAAATTTCTCTATTAACCAAGTTTCAACTTCTTAATATCAAAAGGAAATTTTGAAATCTCTCGAGTCTCCTTTTCTTTGATTTTTCACATCTATGTCAATTGTTAGATAGATTGTATAAGTTAGAACAACTGTAGATACTATGTTGTGTCTTTGTTAAATTGTATAAGTTAGAAGAACTTTAGATACTGTGTTGTGTCTTTGATAGATTGTACAAGTTACATCAACTGTAGATACTGTGTTGAGTGTTAAATAGATTGTTTAAGTTAGGTCAACTGTAGATGCTATGTTGAGTGTTAGATATATTGTATAAGTTACATCAACATTAGATACTATGTTGAGTGTTAGATAGATTGTATAAGTTATGTCAACATTAGATACTGTGTTGTGTCTTTAATAGATTGTACAAGTTAGGTCAACTGTAAATACTGTGTTGTATTTTAGCTAGGCTGTACAAGTTAGGTCAACTGTATATACTATGTTGTGTCTTTGAAAGATTGTATAAGTTAGAACAGCTGTAGATACTGTGTTGAGTGTTAGATTGTATAAGTTAATGCAACTTTAGAGTCTACATTGAGTGAGAGAAAGGTTATATGAGTTAGGAAAACTTTAGAGTCTACGTTGAGTGTGGGAAAGGTTATATGAGTTAGGGCAACTTTAGAGGTTACATTAAGTGTGGGAAAGGTTATATGAGTTAGGGCAACTTTCGAGGCTACATTGAGTGTGGGAAAGGTTATATGAGTTAGGGCAACTTTAAAGTCTACGTTGAATGTTAGAAAGATTGTAGAAGTAGAGTACACGTTGAGTGTTAGATAGATGGTAATATGGACGAGATGTGTAATCTACTACACACCACATTAACATGAACTACAAATAGTGACAGGATGTATAATTTACTACACACCTCATTAACATGAACTACAAGTATGGACGGGTTCATAATCTACTATACACAACATTAACATGAACTACAAATAGCGACAGGATGTGTAATCTACTACACACCACATTAAAATTAACTACAAGTTACAACAGGATGTGTAATGTACTACACACCACATTAACATGAACTACAAGTGTGGATGGGTGTGTAATGTACCACACACCACATTAACATGAACTACAAGTGTGGACGGGTGTGTATTGTACTACACACCACATTAACATGAACTACAAATAGCAACAGGATGTGTAATCTACTACACACCACATTAACATGAACTACAAATAGCAACAGGATGTGTAATATACTACACACAACATTAACATGAACTACAAATAGCATCAGGAAGTGTAATATACTACACACAACATTAACATGAACTACAAAGAGTGACAGGATGTGTAATCTATTACACACAACATTAACATGAACTACAAATAGCGACAGGATGTGTAATCTACTACACACAACATTAAAATGAACTACAAATATCGATAGGATGTATTAGGTCATCAAGAAATTAATGTATTTTTTTAAGGTGAAGAAACCCAAAGAAGTTATATATGAAACAAAACATTTTTTAAATGAAATACTCTCCATTCTTATCAATGATGCTTTTCCATATTAGAATCAGGTTGTTAATGCCCTGATTAAAGAAATCACTTGGCTTTGAAGCAAAAACATGTCAATGTCCTTTTTAACACTTTCCACATTTGCATGCATTTTCCCATTAAGATGGTATTGCAGCGAATGAAAAAGATGGTAATCTGATGTTGTGCCATCACTATAAGATATTAGAGTATATCAAACTTTACACATTAAAAAGTCTACACTAATGTGGTGTTTAGGCAGCTTGTTTAACTATTATACATGATGTACATTTTTGGGGGGTGGTTAATGAAAGTGTTCCAAAATGCAACATTAATTTCTTGAGGACCTA
>NW_013679889.1:0-1322 GCF_000517525.1 Limulus polyphemus
ATGTTTCTATATAAGTTCAGGGCCCTATGTTGGCCTATCAGTTGGTATTTGTGTAGGTTTGTACGACCAACTTTGTTCTTTAAATGTTATTCTATATAAGTTCAGGGCCCTGTGTTGGCCTATCAGTTGGTATTTGTGTAGGTTTGTACGACCAACTTCGTTCTTTAAATGTTATTCTATATAAGTTCAGGGCCCTGTGTTGGCCTATCAGTTGGTATTTGTGTAGGTTTGGAGGAGCAGCTTCGTTCTTTAAATGTTTAACAAACAAAAAATTATATTTTGGAAATTTAAATAAAACAGAGAAAAAGGCGTGAAAATTGTTAAAGTGTTTTAGTGTAAAATGAAACAGTGTGCAAAGTCTTGCAAGTTGGAGAAGGTGTTTCTTAGAGATACGAAATTAGGTATAAGCTCACTCAATTTTTATACACTACATATCATTAATATGCAATTATTTCCTGTTATCCTTAAGGCACATTTTGTGAGTCTCCATCTTAAGTTCAGCATCGATAGGAGTGACACCTTTTTTACCCCCGTAGACTATTTTCTGAGCGGCAGTCAAATCTTAATGAATCAAGACCGGCGAAAAATAAAGTTGCTTACTCACAAATGGTTCTGTTTTTAGAAAATAAACTCTAACTTTTAGTTTGACTTCACTTAATACCGTTAGAGATTTCCCTTGTTTTCTGTGGTCTTTACGTCATCACTGAAACTAATTATTCTCGGAGTCTAACGAAAAGTAGGAATTAAGTATTCTATCTTCTTTAAAGAAGATATTTTGCTCAGTTGACTTGTTTGCCTCTGTCACCTCTTTGTCCTCTGTTTCTTTAAGGGATTATTCGAATAACATTAAATGATTAATCTAATGTTTCTTCATATTTCAATCCATGCTGTTCTGCTGACCAAACCTACGAGCACATAACAAACACTTGAACGGATTCCTTTAATTATGGGAGATTGAAAGAAAAATTAAACGATCTTTAGCAGTCTTTACATTTCTATGGTTGCTCTCCTGGTGAATTCAAAGATGGCAGATGAGATTGGCAGAACTTTCCACAATACTTGCAAGAGTAGCGTTTCCTGTGTGTCTTATACGTGAACTGACTTAGTTCTTTAAAAACTCTTTTGGATGGTTGAATTAAGATGATACATATAACCCGTTCGTAGATGTAGGGTTGAAGATCGAATCTCAGTGGACAATACTGTCAGATGTGGTCTCCATTTACACCTTATAACTGGAGTAACACATTTAACGGATATAGTAACTGGATCCTAATTACTATCTATTCACAGTTCTTGGATATAGTAACTGGATCCTAATTACT
>NW_013679889.1:2366-3794 GCF_000517525.1 Limulus polyphemus
TAGAGATGTTGACCTAGTATTGTTGGGCAACAAAAGTGGAAAGTGTTTAGAGATATTGACCTAGTATTGTTGGGCAACAAAAGTGGAAAGTGTTTAGAGATGTTGACCTAGTATTGTTGGGCAACAAAAGTAGACAGTGTTTAGAGATGTTGACCTAGTATTGTTGGGCAACAAAAGTGGAAAGTGTTTAGAGATATTGACCTAGTATTGTTGGGCAACAAAAGTGGAAAGTGTTTAGAGATGTTGACCTAGTATTGTTGGGCAACAAAAGTGGAAAGTGTTTAGAGATGTTGATCTAGTATTGTTGGGCAACAGAGAAAGAAATGGTGAGATTGATATCAAGTTAAAAATGAAACAGGTCATGATGGTGTTTGGAAACCATGGATTGGGATAAAACGGAATTGACGTATAGGTTCTTTTCGGAGCATCAGGTTCTTTAAAGTAATGACTATGTTCTAATGTTTGTTGTGGAACAGCATCGTTTAGTTGTAAGTCAATTCCTTCACAGAATCCATCATGAAACTCATTGGTTATGATTAACCTACATGCATCCTTTTGTGAGAATTTTCTCACACTTTAGGACGCAAGTCATCGTGCCTAGTTGTATTCCATTACTTGATGGTCAGCTTCTTCTGGAACTTGAGGATTGATATATCCAAATACTCAACTAACCTTGATAAATAGGCAGCAGTATTACAATCCAGTGAAATACACGCATTAATAGATGTACATTAATCTTTCAGAGATTTGAAGTTGTCCCAGTTCTTTATCTGGTTAATAAAAGTTTCCGGTCTAAAGTTATCATTTTAAATTTCGTATCACTTTGTTTTTGAACTATTGCTAGAAAAGTCACATTTAAACAGTATATCTTATTGGTCCATAACACGTAGTTAACTACTCCAATCTGCAGCAAAAGGATGCCGGCGTTTCGGGGCATGAGGGGGGGGGGGGTCAAAGGGTGCCGCCCAGCTGGGGCTATCCTTTGAGACGGGGAGTTCACATGATGTTTTATTAGTTCATAATATCCAACCTAATTACTCCAGTGATGTATCTTAAAATAAACAAGATATTTTAAATAGTACAGTATTTGCCTTATACTGTCATTTTGAATGTTAAATCTTTGGTCAGATGTGTAAGCCGTTATTTTCTTTATTTAAATTAAATTCTTATATGCAGGAATTTTTTATGCATGTTAAATATACAATTTCTGATTCAGAATGATTTTATTAAAAACTTTAAATTAACATTATTTATGAAACGTTTGTTTGTTACTAAGCACAAAACTATAGAATGGGTTATCGGTGTTTTGCCCACTGCGAGTATCATAACTTGATTTTTTGGCATTATAAGCCCTCAGACGTACCGCTGACCTGCTGGGAGGCTATGGAATTAATATTAATAATGCATCTTTTTTTAATCAAACCATTT
>NW_013679889.1:4636-8147 GCF_000517525.1 Limulus polyphemus
AATGAACAAAGAAGAATGTTAAATAAAGTTTCAGGAATACAAAGTTATTTAATAGTTCGTACTATGGGAATTTGTACGATAAACTGGTTGCAACATTCTTTCTGTGAGGAGTAAAATGATGCTGACCTGAATGCTACTAACCTTATCGTAGGTATACTCCAACTGACACCCTTCTGCTACTGTTACCAGTTCTAGGGCATTTCGCTTTAGATCTCTTTAAGAAGTCAGCGATATTCTGTGACCACGTGACGCACACGCATCCGCCTAAGTTATCGCATTTTCTTTGTAAAGAACCAGAATTATCTCACTTGTGTGAATTAAAATTATATAAATCTCACCGGAAACAGATTGATAAATTGACAGATAAAGTCAGCGTGTTCATATATGCAAATTAATTACATCCTCAGAAGAAATGGACAAGGTTACCAAAGTAAGTACTTTCACAAGCAGGCCCGGCATGGCCAGGTGGTTAGAGCGCTCGACTCGCAATCTGAGGGTTCGAATCCCCGTCCCACCAAATATGCTCACCCTTTCAGCCGTGGAGGCGTTATAATTTTGCGGTCAATCCCACTATTCGTTGGTAAAAGAGTAGTCCAAGAGTTGGCGGTGGATGGTGATGACTAGCTGCCTTCCCTCTAGTCTTACACTGCTAAATTAGGGACGGTTAGCGCAGACAGCCCTCGTGTAGCTTTGCGCGAAATCCAAAAAACAAACAAACAAACTTTCACAAGCAAAAAGTTAATCCAGCCTTTCTGCAACAACATCACATCACAAGAGTGTTTCCAAAGTTTGTTTTCCCCTTTTAGAGTACAGATGAAAGCCAGTTTAAAATAACTTGGAATTATCGAAATGTTTGTCGTTACATTCCGAATCTCGAAGAAACTTGTCATATTGTCTTTAGCATTTTTATATTTTCCTTTCGTATTGTATTAGAAGAAAATTCTCAATACAACTTTCTGTAATCATTAACCCTGGTCATTAGTTGTTGTACAATATCCCGATAAGTAAGCATAGTCCGAATACTTCAATCAGATTCACATTAAAAAAACAAATCCATATACAGTTATACGTAAAATGTAGTTTCTTTACGTCAAGATTTATTTTCTAAGTTTGCATGTCTTCGCTGTCGCTTGCCAAAACTTGTTACAACAGAAATCGCAGGATCCATCAATAATGTGTAATCACAAAGAGTACGACAGACAACAGGTGAAGAACTTGCAAGGTTAGCACAAAACGTGAAATATCGTTCTTGTGATTAACCTCGATATAGTTGAGCTACTACACTAGAAACAAATAACAGCGTATCTACAACAAACTGATTACGTAGTCTAACACTACATCTGTGCCAAGAGTGTTGAACAGTTTAACCACTACAGTTATAAACGTAGTACATCTGTACCAAGAGTGTTAAACAGTTTAACCACTACAGTTGTAAACGTAGTATATCTGTGCTAAGAGTGTTAAACAGTTTAACCACTACAGTTATAAACGTAGTGCCTGTGTGCCAAGAGTGTTAAACAGTTTAACCACTACAGTTATAAACGTAATACATCTGTGCCAAGAGTGTTAAACAGTTTAACCACTACAGTTATAAACGTAGTACATCTGTGCCAAGAGTGTTAAACAGTTTAACCACTATAGTTGTAAACGTAGTACATCTGTGCCAAGAGTGTTAAACAGTTTAACCACTATAGTTGTAAACGTAGTACATCTGTGCCAAGAGTGTTAAACAGTTTAACCACTACAGTTATAAACGTAGTACATCTGTGTTAAACAGTTTAACCACTACAGTTGTAAACGTAGTACATCTGTGCCAAGAGTGTTAAACAGCTTAACCACTACAGTTATAAACGTAGTACATCTGTGTTAAACAGTTTAACCACTACAGTAATAAACTAAGTACATCTGTGCCAAGAGTGTTAAACAGTTTAACCACTACAGTTATAAACGTAGTACATCTGTGCCACGAATGTTAAACAGTTTAAACATTACAGAGGGTGAGTACTACATATGTACCCAGAATGTCAAATAGTTTAACTACTACAGAGGGTGAGTAACTACGTCTGTACCCAGAATGTTAGATAGTTTAACCTCAACATTCTGAGTACAGACGTAGTTACTCACCTTCTGTAGTAGTTAAACTATTTGACATTCTTGGTACAGACGTAGTTGCTCACCTTCTGTAGTAGTTAAACTATTTGACATTCTTGGTACAGACGTAGTTACTCACCCTCTGTAAAATAGTTTAACTACTACAGAGGGTGAGTAACTCTTGGTACAGATGTAATGTTAAATAGTTTAACTACTACAGAGGGTGAGTAACTACGTCTGTACCAAGAATGTTAAATAGTTTAACCACTACAGAGGGTGAGTAACTACGTCTGTACCAAGAATGTTAAATAGGTTAACTACTACAGAGGGTGAGATGTCTATAGTAAATATGTTAGGTAAACATTTTCGGAGCCAGCAAATCCCATGTGAATTGTAATGTAAACGTGTAATTGACGTTTTTTAATGTACTAAGCTAATAAGTCTAGGAACCTCCACAGAGTTGCGACTGGGTATTGGAAGTTGAATCTGATTTTGTAAACAACAAACCACTAATTCTCAACGATTCCACATAACTTCCTGAAAAAAAAATCATTAGGGTTGTTAAACAGAGGAAGTACACTTATTGCCTTTGTTAATTTAAGATAAGCCAGAGACGCCATGCTAATGAGGGTTGTCTTTAGCGGAAACTTATGGATAGGAACCGGAAGTGACGACTTTCATAAGGAGCTTCAAAGGCTACAGGGACACATCATATCCGGTGTCAGGCAAGTGAATAGCGACCGGTTCAGAGTGATACATTTTCTTGTTATGTTTTCCTGGTTGTTTATTCCACACTTCCGATAATTCTCATTAACTTAAGGAAATGCAGTTAATATTGGACTTGACATTCCCGATTACTAAGCTGAGAATGGGCATGAACACTACAGCCCCTGACTTCAATACAACCAATAATATCCTGAGCGTCAGAAATAACGATGCTTTACAAACATATGTACCATATGTGTAGATACTTTGACGGTTTGCTTGTCTGTCTGATCAAACCATAATGATTTTGTCACTTCAGGCACCTGTAGTAGTCTGATGTACCAAGTTGTTTTACTCTGTATCTCGGACTTTGTGTTTTAAACTCACCGCAAGAATGAACTAAATATAAGAGCTGGGTTAATACTGAACAGAGAGATTTGAACTCGTTGATTTATTTATAATTGGTGTTTGAATTTAAAATAAGCAGTCTACATTATCTGAACTAGTGTTTAATTTTACAGTAAGCAGTCTACATTGTGTGAACTGGTGTTTGAATTTAAAATAAGCGGTCTACATTATCTGAACTAGTGTTTAATTTTACAGTAAGCAGTCTACATTGTGTGAACTGGTGTTTGAATTTAAAATAAGCGGTCTACATTATCTGAACTAGTGTTTAATTTTACAGTAAGCAGTCTACATTGTGTGAACTGGTGTT
>NW_013679890.1:0-6261 GCF_000517525.1 Limulus polyphemus
ATAATTTCCATTTTTAATTACTCTGGGGGGGGGGTTTAGAACATCTAATAATTTCCATTTTTAATTACTCTGGGGGGGTTTTAGAACATCTAATAATTTCCATTTTTAATTACTCTGGGGGGTTTTAGAACATCTAATAAAATTTCCATTTTTAATTAAGCTGGGGGTGTTAGATAATGTAAGCAGTGTGTATTAAAAACAGAATTCTGTTTAATTAGATTTATGTTGTTGTTGTTTTATCTCTTCTTACCTAGGCGACCCCTGTCCACAACCAATGCAACTAAACAATACCATTTTAGAACCTTGCATTATCCTTGCAGGATATGATTATTTCCATGGCAACGAGGTTGCATACATCTATTCTTGTCTCACGCTGGCTTTTATCCCCATAAGTGAGTATACCAGGGTTGTTCTTTGTTCTGTAACGTTGAAAAAATGATAGATTTAGAGGTCAGTAAGTGACCTCTACATTTCTTTATCAGTCAGTAATAATTGATCATTTTCAAAATGCAACACCTTAAAATGTATATTGTACTTTAAACTGAGTCCTATGAAGGATAGTAATTTTTGACTTTAGTAAAAACTGAACTCACTTTATGATATTATGGAACATTTTACAAATATTGACTAGTTATAAGGGCAATAGATTATTTGTTGCCCGATAGCCGGCTTTTGTTTCTCGAGACTGAAGGTCAAGGGAAACGAGTGCTGGTCTCTCTCTTACCCCCGAAGGCCAAAAAAATTACCTGTTTCTCGAAATCGCAGTTTTTTTATTCTAATACATTACGGAGGACAGACTTGTGTTTCAAGCTGTAGCTTCTAATTTTGTGTGCGTGCGTGCAAAAAAATTAGTTTATTTCTGATAACTAGATGGAAGGTAGCTACTCAACAGCGCCACCACATTGGGCTACTTGTATCTGTCCAAATAGAGGGATTTAACTGTTACCCTAAAGGTGCATCCATGACCTTAAAGTGCATAGTGCGTTTCGTTGGAACGGGATGCGAACCATGAACCGTCGGATTCACGGCTACTTAAATGAGACTGTGTGAATTAAAGGAAAATTAATTTAAAAAACTTATTTCTACACGTATTCACATTATTTTGCTTTCTGTATAACAAATCACGATCCTCCCTCTCTCAAAATTAATCTACAATGTGAAAACTGTTTGTTTGTAACACACTGACTCTTCACCTCCCCCCTCATCTATTACTGGAAACCTAAGGCTTTAAGTTAGTAAAATGGAAGCAGTAGTAACGTGTGAACAAAATGTTTAGTAGAAGGAGCAGTAGTAACGTGTGAACAAAATGTTTAGTAGAAGGAGTAGTAGTAACGTGTGTGTGTGTATGTCATGTGGTTTTGTTTTTTAGTTTGTGTGGGATTAGGATACGGTGTTGTTAAAGTTGTGTGTGTCATGTGGTTTTGTTTTTGTTTTTTAGTTTGTGTGGGATTAGGATACGGTGTTGTTAAAGTTGTGTGTGTTATGTGGTTTTGTTTATAGTTTGTGTGGGAGTAGGATACGGTGTTGTTGAAGTTGTGTGTGTTATGTGTTTTTGTTTATAGTTTGTGTGGGAGTAGGATACGGTGTTGTTAAAGTTGTGTGTGTCATGTGGTTTTGTTTTTGTTTTTTAGTTTGTGTGGGATTAGGATACGGTGTTGTTAAAGTTGTGTGTGTCATGTGGTTTTGTTTTTGTTTTTTAGTTTGTGTGGGATTAGAATACGGTGTTGTTCAAGTTGTGTGTGTCACGTGGTTTTGTTTTTGTTTTTAGTTTGTGTGGGATTAGGATACGGTGTTGTGAAACTACAGAACAGGAGGAGAAGAAGAATTCGTTCGAAGATGGCCATGGAAACTAGTAAAACTGGAGACAAACTGTGTAAGTTTATTGGACTTAGGTGAACTTTTTAATGATCAGTTACAACATACACTTAAGGCCTAACAGAAAGTTTGTGTAAATACCGTATACATCGTATATTTGAAATTAACCAATGTTTTCAAGTGTGTGTATGTCTGCTCGTATGATTTTTATATTTCAACAATTCCTGTAGTATTTTTGATATATCATGTGCACGTTATCTGTATCTATATAAATATAATAATACATGTACTGTCTGTACGTCCATGTACCTTGCAAGGTGTGGATGGATCTTCACCAAATTCGGTGTGGGGGCTCATTGTATCCATGAGGAGATGCATACAGATTTTCAGTTTTGTTTTTTGCAATTACATATAAATGAAGCAGTCTTTCATGTTCTAAGATAACCAACCTTTCATTAATCGTGAATTTACATAACTTCCGTCCAGGGGACAGGTACTCCATCTAGTAGCTAGTATGTAATAATATAAAATTTAATCAGTATATTTCTACGTGTCTTTATATCTATTATTTAGTACTAATTTTATGTAGTTCCTTGACTTAAGATGAACATCATCTGTATTATTATGGTACAGATGTCAAAGAATGGCTTCATCAAAACCACAAACGATGTTCCAAAGTAAAGATTGGGCCTGATGAGGCTATTTACACTCTCAACCGGAAAGGCGAAACATTAAGGAAAGTAGACTTCAAATGGGTCAACTCTCTGGTTGTGAAAGTCACCCAAGATACCAAGAAGAAACCCATGGTGTTAGTACGTTCCCCAAGGGATCACGATTTGGTATGTTGTTTAGTTTAAAAAATTTGTATTGTTTGGTACATACTAATGAAAGATTCTACTTTTTTTTTAATATACATGTAGTAGAACAATAAAATCTAAATTGTGAATTGGAGGGATGTATTAATAATAATAAAAAAAATCTACATTACTTTGAAGTGCGTAGTAGGCCTAATTTAAACCAAACCTAACACCATCGAATGCAAAGTAGGCTTGACACCAATTAAGCCTACTTTTTTCTTTTCTTTTTTACTGTTTGTGTCTGTAGATTTTCACAGATGTTTATTTTAAAATTAGGTGATATAGTTTGAGAATAAACACCTAATTTCACAGATGTTTATTTTAAAATTAGGTGATACAGTTTGAGAATAAACAGCTGAGAAAGAAGTTTCTAAACAAACTGGAAAACTTTTTGTTAAGTCGCAAAAAAACTCTCGAAATCATCCAGTCCAACAGAGACGTGATGTTGGCTAACGCTGAAACGAAGGAGAAACGGCAGAAACGTCTGGAACACTTCTTTCGGGAGGCTTACGCCCTGGTACGTACTTGACAGGGAGGGGGGAGATCCTCCTTCCTTTGTAATGTGACATACTGTTACGGTGCGGGTTTGACGTAATGATTAAGTTGAAATGAAATATTTCCTGACACTGAGTGAAACTAAACAGTAATTGTTTTCTTTTAAGTATTTCTTGAAAGGCTAATAAATCTCGTTTTGAAAGTCTCGTGAGGAAGTCGTAACATTAATTAGATAAATATTGTCTATATATATATGTTATCAATTGATTTCTTTCGTAACTAAAAAATCTCGCAATTCTGAATGTCAGTTTTACAAATTATTTTGTTCTCTTTAATAACTAGACCTTTGGTTTAAAACCCGGTGAAAAAAGAAAGTTAGAAGACGTCAGCAATGACGTCATCATGGTGATGCGGACATCGCTCTCCAAAAAAAGAGTTTGCCGAAGCTCTTGGAATGAAACCGGACTCGTTATTTGTTAAACAGATGTTTAACTGTGTCGATAAGGACAAAGATGGGAGAATAAGTTTCCAAGAATTCCTTGATACTGTTGTTTTATTTTCTAGAGGTAAGGTATTCAATTAGTTGTTTCTTAACTCGGTAGTATGGTGCAAAGTGTACAATAACCTAACTCAATTCTGTAGTACAACAGGACGTCGGGTGTACTGTATGTAGTTCAACAGGACGTCGGGTGTACTGTATGTAGTCCAACAGGACGTCGGGTGTACTGTATGTAGTCCAACAGGACGTCGGGTGTACTGTATGTAGTCCAACAGGACGTCGGGTGTACTGTATGACTATAAATGTTTATGCCCCCCCCCCCAGTGGCACAGCGGTATGACTGCGGACTTATACCGCTAGAAACCGGGTTTCGATACCCGTTGTGGACAAAGCACAGATAGCCCTTTGTGTAGCTTTGTGCTTAATAATAATAATGAACATAAATATTTATTTTTTCAACACATACGACTAAAAGTTCCATATACTTTATATTTTTGTTAGTAATTATTAAAGATGGTCCTAATAAGGTGATTAGACAGTTATACGTTGAATTGTAAACTTCTACTTAATAACTTAAAATTGTATCGTAATAAACTGGAACCTTTATTAATATTTAAACCGAAAACGAAGTTATGAAATAAATTCACTTGTAAACAGTAGTAAAATAATATTATCATGGGATGTTTATAAATCGTTGTGTACATCTTAAAGCGTTATAATTTTTAAAGATAACCTGATTAAATAGATTTTGAACTAAAACATTTGAAATTTGATTCGACCTCAGCAATGTTTTTTTTTTCTCTCAAGAAGAGGCAGTTTAACAATAGAGACTATTCAGTAGAAACCACAGGTCAGTCTGTGGTTCGTGTACTTTGCATCAGGTCCACAGAATGATATTAGACAGTTTCAGAATGGAGACTGTTCAGTGGAAACCACAGGTCAATCTGTGGTTCGTGAACTTCGCATCAGCTCCACAGAATGATATTAAACAGTTTCAGAATCGAGACTGTTCATGGCCAGGTTGTTAGGAGCTCGACTCGCAATCTGCGGGTCGCGGGTTCGAATCCCCGTCTCACCAAACATGCTCGCCCTTTCAACCGTGGGGGCGTTATAATGTGACCGTCAATCCCACTATTCGTTATAAAATAGTAGCCCAAGAGTTGGCGGTAGTTGGTGATGACTAGCTGCCTTCCCTCTAGTCTTATACTGCTAAATTAGTGACGGCTAGCGCAGATAGCCCTCGTGTAGCATTGCGCGAAATTCAAAAACAAACAAACAGTCATCATGCGCGAGCTGTTAAGTTTTCAAATGTGTAAAAACATGTAATATTATTGTATTTCATTACGTTTTTAAGTTCGAAAAAATGTTCTGATAAAAAAAATATATATATATATATATATATTTTAAAATCTAAGACTGTGTGTGCGCGCGCGTGTGACTCCCAAATAAACATCGGATGATAAATTTTGTGTAGGTAGAACTGAAGACAAACTTCGGATCATCTTCGACATGTGCGACAATGATGGAAATGGTGTTATCGATAAAAGAGAGCTAACAAAGATGCTGCGCTCCCTGGTGGACATCGCGAAAACAAACTCGTTGACAGAACAGCAGGTGATGGATCTGATTAGCGGGATGTTTGCAGCAGCGGGGCTCGAGGAGAAGGAGGAACTGAACTATGACGACTTCAAGGTCATGATGCGAGAATACAAGGGCGACTTCATCGCTATCGGACTGGACTGCAAAGGTGACAAAACAAGATCATATAAACGTATTTTGTGTCGCCAGGTCTTGCAACTCTGTGTACTTATTACCCATACTTCTTAATACAAAATGTTAAAACTTACGTTATACATGTATATCTATGAGTTCTTTTGTTTGTTTCTTTGTTAATGACAAATTTCAATGTTTAGCCCATTATTATATATAGATTGTACTTTGTAACAGTAAAAGTACGCCATGTGCTGCCATCTAACATAAGAATTAAAAACCTTTCTTACCGAATTTTGTTGCTCTTTATGACTGCTCTTGTCTTTTTCAAAGTTGTAGCTTACGTTTAAAGGTCAAATTTTTGTTATTTTTTTCTAAAGAAAATATTCGTTTTTAACTGTTAATTCGGTTGTTGTTTTGGTTGGTGTGACTATTAAGTTATTTTCTATTGGACAGATTAGAAACTTCATCTGTAAACTTCTATAAGACATTGAACGATACGACACCTGTTCCTTTAGTTGGTTATAATGTTTCTATCCTCTGCTTGGTTTTCTCTCCATTTCTGATGCTCAGAGGCTGATTAGGAGTGCCACTCGTGCTTCCATGTCTTAGAGCAGGATTTCTTTGTTTATTTTCAGATAACAAAGGCAGCAAAACTTGTTTTTCTCTCCATTTCTGATGCTCAGAAGCTGAAGAGGAGTGCCACTCGTGCTTCCATGTCTTAGAGCAGGATTTCTTTGTTCATTTTCAGATAACAAAGGCAGCGAAACTTTTAATAATACATTCACAGTTGTATCTTAAAACTGGACTCTCTTTTATCGTCGGACCAGGTTAGAGTGTCTTCTGGACTCTCTCTTTTATCGTCGGACCAGGTTAGAGTGTCTT
>NW_013679891.1:0-2678 GCF_000517525.1 Limulus polyphemus
GCCAACGAGACGGAGACCAGTACGGAAGAAGATACGTCCCGAAAAATTAAGAGACCTTGCTGAATTGTAATTTTGTCTTTGTAATTCTGTACAGTTAATTAAGTTATTGTTAATTGTTATTGGTTTATTGTATGTGCTTATTGTTCGGGACGAACAATATTAAGGAGGGGGCAGTGTTGCGTCATCGAGATCACATGACTACAGTGACGCCACGTTTCTAGAACTATCCCGTATCTTGGCGAATGCTCTAGTATTTGCTAGATAGGGTAGGCTGGTATATAAAAGAGGGGATGTTGTAATGTGTGTGTAGACAGTGAGTAATTGATCTGCAGTCAGAAGTATTATTGAGCCCGTTCGTTGTTATAGCGTTTGTTTAGCGCGATTGTTGAAGTTGAGTGTATCGGTAAAGTTGTATTCGGAAAGAATAAACCAGTTTTATTAAGTAAAGAACTTGTGTCGCTAAAGTTTCGTCGGAAAGTTAATTAACAAACGGAGACGTAACAATATATATGTATAAATGTTTAGTTAACGATTCTTGTCTTGCTGGGAATAAACACAGTATTACTGTTCACTCTGATGGCGACACCTTATGGTGGAGAAATGATGTACATGATCTGGATTTGTTGCATTTCCTCTTACTTTTTTTCTTATTCCGACTGCTGTTGCTGAAATTTTCAAAATGTTACTTTTTTACATCAGTAAATGTAGAGCTACAAATAAGTTGAGAAAAAAATCATAATATCAATGTTTTTGTGATTGACTCGTAATTCAGCAGATATTCGAGAAAATATTTCGGTAGAGAAATGATTCATCTATATAGATAAGTTTGTTTAAATACCAATCCTCGCAGCGGTGGTGTACTTACAGTAAACAATTTTATCTTCTAGATTTGAAAATATCGGAAATCAAGTTTTTTATTCCAGACAACTTGTTTCTTTCTCTGGCCTTTAGTTCTCCATCGTATTACCTCTTCTTTAGGATGGTTTGCTACATTTTGTGTGACAGCGACTGTTTCATTCATAGGTAAGATAGGTCAGAATCATGTGTTGTTATTCAAGGAATAAGATGTATTCGCTTTTACAGTATATCAACATCTCGGTTCCTTGTATTTTTTATGATTTGTTTCACTAGTATATTTCTATGTTTGTGACAATAAAACGACTCCTTATTTCCAAACTTTACAGATAAAGCAGCGTAACTTAACTCATGGTTTGATATTCACTTGTAAAAATCTCATACATATCTCTATTGGAAAAGAGAAAACAACCTATATTTTAGCAGATTTTATGTTGAAGTTTGAATCAAGTTTGTTATCATGAATAAAGTTAAATAAATTTCTGTCTCACGAGTTGACTGAACTAACTTGTTTTTATAATGTTTAAAACTGTCGATATCTGAAACATTCAAGAGCAAGAAAAGTATTTGTTATTTGTTTCCCAGGTGGACTAATGACATCTGGTATTAACTGAAGAACGTCGTTGATAACGAATATGTTGAACATAAGTCATCTTCTGGAGTAGAAAATAGTAAAAATAGTTGAAAATTATAGACTTAAAATGCTACTAAATTATGGTTTACAAATTCCTTGAAATACATCATATGTAACTGGTAGGTTAGATGTAAATTTAACATAAAAGTATGTTCGGCACAAAACAAAAAATAAATATTTGCTCGTCACTAATGTATGGCATCATTTAGCTCAGAATCTATAAATTTCTGATAAACCAGGAGTTGTTGCAATTATCACCTTTACTTTCAATACCTTTATAGTAATATTTGTATATGATAGGTGAGGATAATACACGAAGATGTTTAATATAAATCAACAGGCAGGTGAAAATTATTTTATTTTCCAACGTTACATCCTATGGTCTCATCAAGTGGTTTGAACACAAACACTTTCTTAACAAAACAAACACTCCAGCGTGCACTGAGCTACCATATTACATGAAGACGTCAGAGCATGTTTCAATTATTCAGTCAAACATTATTATCAAGCTGCTTTTCACGAGACAAGTAATGAACAGCACTGTCATACAGTACTACAAGATGGTATAAAGAAATCTTTATCAGAGCAGTGACAGAGGAACAAACATTATGATACTTTATTACGTAAATATTACACATGAAGTAGAGGCAGTCTTAAAGCTACAGTTTAAAAACATCTGAGAAAAGACAAATAGTAGTAAATTCACTTGTGATTTTCAACAGCTCCGTAACTAGTCTGTTCTTTGTCACCATCAAAACTACTTGATATTGATGGTTGTGTAAGATCAGTTTCAGGGAAGAGAATAGTCACAAGTATCCCTATGAAAGGACAAAAACAGGTATATGGGAGTGAAATTAAAAACTCTTTATTCTCACACCATCACATAATCTACATTGATTAATACATAAAGTATTTTATTATCATTTATATAATATAAATAATGTATGTCAAATTGAATCAACCTCATAGTCAATATATGTTGATACCATTTACTAATCATTTAAGTAACTGAAACTAATTTTGATAATTGTATTTGTTACAAGACAAGAGTATTAGGCTTAGTGTAATTTTTAATACTAATTTTTGTTCTTCTTTGCTCTATTAAGCTTTATCTAAGAAGAAAAGTGTATAATAATATTTCAACCTGTACATATTTCGACGTATATCACTGCATCAATCTCGTACATTT
>NW_013679891.1:2688-6268 GCF_000517525.1 Limulus polyphemus
ACTATTCGTTATTGAGAGGACGTTTAATTACTCTTGTCCTATGAATTAATTCCAATCGTTTAGCTCATGCTAATTAATCTTGAAAAATAACCTTGATTTCAAATTTTGGATTAAACCACTTACTGAGCAATTCAAATGATGTAAAAAATATTTAAAACATTCAATACCGATACGCTCCACTTAAAGTCGTGAATATATAGATATTATATGTTTAAACCTGAAGAAATGTTGTGGTTTACTTTCAGGTTTAATTTTACCGAACGTAATTTATGATGCTTATTTTTTTGTAAGGTACCTTTTTCTGATTTTAGTTTTATTTATGTATATGGACGTAAATGTCTGTATATACAAAGACGTAACTAGATAATTTTTACGTCTTGTCTAGCGATCGTATATATATATATATATATCAACATTTCATTTAATGGCAATAATTATCTAAAATACTCTTGTATAGTTTGTGTTGTCTTTTCTCCTTTTTGTATTCTTATTGGCTAGACATAATTAATCCGGTAAAAGGACTGTTCTAGGAGTGTCATTATAAACTGGAAATATAGAATTTAGTACACGATAGACATAGTAAGTAAAACATTAACCCTTTCGAGACGGGTCACGGGTGAAAGGCCATGTCATCTCGCTTGTTCACTCGCAATCAAAATTTTATTGATCTACTATTTCATGAATTTATGTCAATAACTTTTTTTTACATCTAACTTATCAGTTACATATGACGTATTTTGAGGAATTTGTAAACCATACTTTTGTAGCATTTTGAGTTTTAGAAATGAGTCTAAAATTTTCTACTATATTTATTGTGTTTGTATGGTGCAATATTTGTAATTCTAATTTGAATTTTACAGCACTTTTTGTATTACTGTATGCTATATTTTCAATGTTTTATTTTAGATGTTTGTTTGCTAGAGAGCACATGACACAACATCTAAAAAAATCATGTTTGTTGGTAGTTTAAGTAAAAAGCTACACAATGGGCTATCTGTACTCTGCCAACTACATATATTGAAACCAGGTTTCTAGCGTTGTAAGTCCGTAGACATTTCGTTACAGAAATGTCATGAAAGTTAAGAATCTAGATGTTTCGAGTGGTATGTATAGATAAGAGTACGATATATATAAACAGTTAATCCAAGAGTAATGAATCAGTGAGTTATTAAGTTCAGTGTCAATTAGGAGTTACAAGGTGATAGTACACTCCTGTGATTCAGTTAGCTCTTTCAATACGGGGTCAGTTAATTACCTCGTGACCATTTTGTGCTTGTTATAGTTTTCTTGCTATAACGTTTAAATTAGTTAGCGAATGTTAACGAAATTTGGCAGATTATCTGTAAACATTACACTGCTTCCATACGCAAAATATCTAATTGTTTTTATTAAATCGTAAGGTTTATAAACAAATGTTTTTCTCGTGTCTATTTTTTGCTTTTCGCATGTTGCCTATCTATCATGCAAAATAATATTCATTTTAAAATTAAAAATACTTTTATGCATCAGAAAATTTTGAAACTTACCTTGCGAAATCTTTATAATGATGAGATAGATATCAAACGTTTCTAAACAAAAAACTTTATATTTCCAGTAATTAATCTCTGTATGGATTCGGTAGATTTGACCGATCTCGCAATCAACATAAAAAATTAGGAAATAAATATAAATTATGCCTGTTTCATTCTAGTATGTACACAAATTATAACATAAATAGTTAGACTAAATAGTTTAAATCTCATAACATTACATTTTTATATATTTATTATTTTTATTATATTGACCTTCCAGCCGTGTTTTAGTAGACTAGTATTTTGTAAAATACAGTCAAATTTAAATTAATATACATTATATATGTATATATTTTATTGCTATTTTGAAATAATTTCTTAAAGTTATTTTTCCTAAAACATACAACAGTAAATAAAGAAGTAAAGCAAACAATTATCTCTTTTAGTTACGACCTTTATACTCGGTTGCTGCTTGAGGTAGGTTGCTAAGCCTTTAAATAAATTGCACGTGGAGGATATGAAACAAAATATTTTTTAGTTTTCATATATACATTTGAATAACTAAAAAATCATAAATTATTACATTAATACCATAGAATTCCCCTATAATTTATCAAGATGTATTTTAGTCTAAAAAATATGTAATTTTGAGCAGACTAAAGACACACCCTACCTCGTTGAAATCTCGGTTCAAAAGAAAGATATGGCGCTAAGTCCGTTACAATAGCTGAGAAAGCCACTAAGGGGTCATTCTGAGCTTCCGATTGGTTATTCATGTCATATATAGATGTAAGTGTGTATAAGGGAGCGTTTCCAAAAATGGAAAGAGATGGGCGGGGTTCCAGTGTTTGATTTCTTATATGAGCAATATCTTAGCAAATTGAAAATATAAGAGGCACTTATTTTAAATTATAGCTTGCAAATATCGGTAATTTGTCTGTCTAATTCGTTCACAAACATCTAATTTGAACCAGTGCTGCATTCAACATACCACGTGACAAACAAAAATCGATGTTTTTCTGTGTTTTTTAATATTTACTTTTAATTTGATTAATATATAGAAATAAAATTTGAATTATAATCTAAAGATCGATACCTCTCGTGAAAAGCAGCTTGATAATAATGTTTGACTGAATAATTGAAACTTGCTCTGACGTCTTCTTGTAATATGGTATCTTAGTGCACGTTGGAGTGTAGGTGTTTTTGTTTTGTTAAGAAAGTGTTTGTGTTCAAACCAATTGATGAGACCATAGGATGAAACGTTGAAAAATAAACTCATTTTCACCGGGTACTGGCTGTTGATTTATATTAAACATCTTCGTGTATTATCATCACCTATCATATACAAATATTACTATAAACGTATTGAAGGTAAAGGTGAAAATTATAATAACTCCTGGTTTGTCAGAACTTTATAGATTCTGTGCTAAATGATGCCATACATTAGTGACGAGCAAACATTTCTTTTTTGTTTTGTGTGATTATTATCTCAAATTAAATTACTGCTGTGCTACGATATCATCGAAACCAAAAATATCCTAGAATTCTGTGAGTTAATGTTTTTATAAAAGGTTTTCTTTTCTCTAGACAAATACGCCGAACATACTAATTAATTAATTAACAAGTAATGAACAATACTGTCTTACAATACTATAAGATGGTATAAAGAAATCGTTATCAGAGCAGTGACCGAGGAACAAACATTATGATACTTTATTACGTAAATATTACACAGGAAGTAGAGGCAGTCTTAAAGCTACAGTTTAAAAACATCTGAGAAAAGACAAATACTAATAAATTCACTTGTGATTTTCAACAGCTCCGTAACTAGTCCGTTCTTTGTCACCATCAAAACTACCTGATATTGATGGTTGTGTAAGATCAGTTTCAGGGAAGAGAATAGTCACAAGTATCCCTATGAAAGGACAAAAACAGGTATATGGGAGTGAAATTAAAAATTCTTTATTCTCACACAATCGCATAATGTATATTGATCAGTACATAAAGTATTTTATTATCATTTATATTATATAAATAATGTATGTCAAATTGAATCAACCTCATAGTCA
>NW_013679892.1:0-1245 GCF_000517525.1 Limulus polyphemus
CTGGTATAAAGCTAGTATAATGTAATGTCTGGTATAAAGCTAGTATAGTGTATCGTCTGGTATAAAGCTAGTATAGTGTATTGTCTGGTATAAAGCTAGTATAATGTAATGTCTGGTATAAAGCTAGTATAGTGTATCGTCTGGTATAAAGCTAGTATAGTGTATCGTCTGGTATAAAGCTAGTATACTATATCGTCTGGTATAAAGCTAGTATAGTGTAATGTCTGGTTTAAAGCTAGTATAGTGTATTGTCTGGTTTAAAGCTAGTATAGTGTATCGTCTGGTTTAAAGCTAGTATAGTGTATCGTTTGGACATTATACTAGCTTTAAACCAGACATTAAACTATACTAGCTTTATACCAGACGATACACTATACTAGCTTTATACCAGACATTACATTATACTAGCTTTATACCAGACAATACACTATACTGGCTTTATACTGTCTGGTATAAAGCTAGTATAGTATATCGTCTGGTATAAAGCTAGTATAGTGTATCGTCTGGTTTAAAGCTAGTATAGTGTATTGTCTGGTATAAAGCTAGTATAGTGTATCGTCTGGTATAAAGCTAGTATAGTGTACTATCTGGTATAAAGCTGGTATAGTGTATCGTTTGGTATAAAGCTAGTATAGTGTATTGTCTGGTATAAAGCTAGTATAGTGTATCGTCTGGTATAAAGCTAGTATAGTGTACTATCTGGTATAAAGCTGGTATAGTGTATCGTTTGGTATAAAGCTAGTATAGTGTATTGTCTGGTTTAAAGCTAGTATAATGTACTGTCTGGTATAAAGCTAGTATAGTGTACTGTCTGGTATAAAGCTAGTATAATGTACTGTCTGGTATAAAGCTAATATAGTATATCGTCTGGTTTAAAGCTAGTATAGTATATCGTCTGGTTTAAAGCTAGTATAGTTTATCGTCTGGTATAAAGCTAGTATAGTGTATCGTTTGGTATAAAGCTAGTATAGTATATCGTCTGGTTTAAAGGTAGTATAGTGTACTATCTGGTATAAAGCTAGTATACTGTATTGTCTGGTATAAAGCTAGTATAATGTACTGTCTGGTTTAAAGCTAGTATAGTTTATCGTCTGGTATAAAGCTAGTATAGTGTATCGTTTGGTTTAAAGCTAGTATAGTATATCGTCCTTTAAACCACCTAGTATTGTGTATTGTCTGGTATAAAGCTAGTATAGTGTATCGTTTGGTATAAAGCTAGTATAGTATATCGTCTGGTTTAAAGCT
>NW_013679892.1:2130-7140 GCF_000517525.1 Limulus polyphemus
TGGTATAAAGCTAGTATAGTGTACTATCTGGTATAAAGCTAGT
Source organism: Limulus polyphemus (assembly GCF_000517525.1). Taxonomy (NCBI): domain Eukaryota; kingdom Metazoa; phylum Arthropoda; class Merostomata; order Xiphosura; family Limulidae; genus Limulus; species Limulus polyphemus. The sequence goes on from NW_013679892.1 coordinate 2,174, forward strand.
ATACTGTATTTCCTGGTATAAAGCTGGTATAGTGTATCGTTTGGTATAAAGCTAGTATAGTGTACTATCTGGTATAAAGCTAGTATACTGTATTTCCTGGTATAAAGCTGGTATAGTGTATCGTTTGGTATAAAGCTAGTATACTGTATCGTCTGGTATAAAGCTAGTATAGTGTATTGTCTGGTTTAAAGCTAGTATAGTGTATTGTCTGGTATAAAGCTAGTATAGTGTATTATCTGGTATAAAGCTAGTATAATGTATTGTCTGGTATAAAGCTAGTATAGTATATCGTCTGGTTTAAAGCTGGTATAGTGTATTGTCTGGTTTAAAGCTAGTATAGTGTATTGTCTGGTTTAAAGCTAGTATAGTGTATTGTCTGGTATAAAGCTAGTATAGTGTATTGTATGGTATAAAGCTAGTATAGTGTATTGTCTGGTATAAAGCTAGTATAGTGTACTGTCTGGTATAAAGCTAGTATAGTGTATCGTCTGGTATAAAGCTAGTATAATGTAATGTCTGGTATAAAGCTAGTATAGTGTACAGTCTGTTACAAAGCTTGTATAGTGTACTGTCTGGTATAAAGCTAGTATAGTGTATCGTTTGGTATAAAGCTAGTATAATGTACTGTCTGGTATAAAGCTAGTATAGTGTATTGTCTGGTTTAAAGCTAGTATAGTGTATAGTCTGGTATAAAGCTAGTATAGTGTACTATCTGGTATAAAGCTAGTATACTGTATTTCCTGGTATAAAGCTGGTATAGTGTATCGTTTGGTATAAAGCTAGTATACTGTATCGTCTGGTATAAAGCTAGTATAGTGTATTGTCTGGTTTAAAGCTAGTATAATGTACTATCTGGTATAAAGCTAGTATAATGTACTATCTGGTATAAAGCTAGTATAGTGTATCGTCTGGTATAAAGCTAGTATAGTGTATCGTCTGGTATAAAGCTAGTATAATGTAATGTCTGGTATAAAGCTAGTATAGTGTACAGTCTGTTACAAAGCTTGTATAGTGTACTGTCTGGTATAAAGCTGGTATAGTGTAATGTTTGGTATAAAGCTTGTATATGGTATTGTTTGGTATAAAGCTATTATAGTGTACAGTCTGTTACAAAGCTTGTATAGTGTACTGTGTGGTATAAAGCTTCTACAGTGTATCGTCTGGTTTAAAGCTAGTATAGTGTATCGTCTGGTATAAAGCTAGTATAGTGTATCGTCTGGTATAAAGCTATTATAGTGTACAGTCTGTTACAAAGCTTGTATAGTGTACTGTGTGGTATAAAGCTTCTACAGTGTATCGTCTGGTTTAAAGCTAGTATAGTGTAATGTCTGGTATAAAGCTAGTATAGTGTATCGTCTGGTTTAAAGCTAGTATAGTGTATTGTATGGTATAAAGCTTGTATATGGTATTGTTTGGTATAAAGCTATTATAGTGTACAGTCTGTTACAAAGCTTGTATAGTGTACTGTGTGGTATAAAGCTTCTATAGTGTATCGTCTGGTTTAAAGCTAGTACAGTGTATCGTCTGGTATAAAGCTAGTATAGTGTGTCGTCTGGTATAAAGCTGGTATAGTGTAATGTTTGGTATAAAGCTAGTATAGTGTATTGTGTGGTATAAAGCTTGTATAGTGTATTGTCTGGTATAAAGCTAGTATAGTATATCGTCTGGTATAAAGCTAGTATAATGTACTGTCTGGTATAAAGCTAGTATAATGTAATGTCTGGTTTAAAGCTAGTATAGTGTATTGTGTGGTATAAAGCTTGTATAGTGTATTGTCTGGTATAAAGCTTGTATAGTGTATCGTCTGGTATAAAGCTAGTATAGTGTATTGTCTGGTATAAAGCTAGTATAATGTAATGTCTGGTTTAAAGCTAGTACAGTGTATTGTGTGGTATAAAGCTAGTATAGTGTATCGTTTGGTATAAAGCTAGTATAATGTAATGTCTGGTTTAAAGCTAGTATAGTGTATTGTCTGGTATAAAGCTAGTATACTATATCGTCTGGTATAAAGCTAGTATAGTGTATTGTCTGGTATAAAGCTAGTATACTATATCGTCTGGTATAAAGCTAGTATAGTGTATTGTCTGGTGTAAAGCTAGTATAGTGTATTGTCTGGTATAAAGCTAGTATAGTGTATCGTCTGGTTTAAAGCTAGTATAGTGTATCGTCTGGTATAAAGCTAGTATAGTGTGTCGTCTGGTATAAAGCTGGTATAGTGTAATGTTTGGTATAAGGCTAGTATAGTGTATTGTGTGGTATAAAGCTTGTATAGTGTATTGTCTGGTATAAAGCTAGTATAGTGTATCGTCTGGTATAAAGCTAGTATAATGTAATGTCTGGTTTAAAGCTAGTATAGTGTATTGTCTGGTATAAAGCTGGTATAGTGTAATGTTTGGTATAAAGCTAGTATAGTGTATTGTGTGGTATAAAGCTTGTATAGTGTATTGTCTGGTATAAAGCCAGTATAGTATATCGTCTGGTATAAAGCTAGTATAGTGTATTGTCTGGTTTAAAGCTAGTATAATGTAATATCTGGTATAAAGCTAGTATAGTGTATTGTCTGGTATAAAGCTAGTATAATGTACTGTCTGGTTTAATCCTTGTATAGTGTATTGTCTGGTATAAAGCTAGTATAGTGTATCGTCTGGTATAAAGCTAGTATAGTATATCGTCTGGTATAAAGCTAGTATAGTGTACTATCTGGTATAAAGCTAGTATAATGTACTGTCTGGTATAAAGCTAGTATAATGTACTGTCTGGTATAAAGCTAGTATATCATATCGTCTGGTTTAAAGCTAGTATAGTGTATCGTCTGGTTTAAAGCTAGTATAGTGTATCGTCTGGTTTAAAGCTAGTATAGTGTATCGTCTGGTATAAAGCTAGTATAGTGTATTGTCTGGTATAAAGCTAGTATAATGTACTGTCTGGTATAAAGCTAGTATATCATATCGTCTGGTTTAAAGCTAGTATAGTGTATCGTCTGGTATAATGCTAGTATAGTGTACTATCTGGTATAAAGCTAGTATACTGTATTGTCTGGTTTAAAACTAGTATAATGTACTGTGTGGTATAAAGCTAGTATAGTATATCGTCTGGTTTAAAGCTAGTATAGTATATCGTCTGGTTTAAAGCTAATATAGTATATCGTCTGGTATAAGGCTAGTATAGTGTATCGTCTGGTTTAAAGCTAGTATAATGTAATGTCTGGTTTAAAGCTAGTATAATGTAATGTCTGGTTTAAAGCTAGTATAGTATATCGTCTGGTTTAAAGCTAGTATAGCATATCGTCTGGTTTAAAGCTAGTATAGTGTACTATCTGGTATAAAGCTGGTATAGTGTATCGTCTGGTATAAAGCTAGTATAGTGTACTATCTGGTATAAAGCTGGTATAGTGTATCGTTTGGTATAAAGCTAGTATAATGTACTGTCTGGTATAAAGCTAGTATAGCATATCGTCTGGTTTAAAGCTAGTATAGTGTATCGTCTGGTTTAAAGCTAGTATAGTGTATCGTCTGGTATAATGCTAGTATAGTGTACTATCTGGTATAAAGCTAGTATACTGTATTTCCTGGTATAAAGCTGGTATAGTGTATCGTTTGGTATAAAGCTAGTATACTGTATCGTCTGGTATAAAGCTAGTATAGTGTACTATCTGGTATAAAGCTAGTATAGTGTACTGTCTGGTTTAAAGCTAGTATAGTGTACTGTCTGGTATAAAGCTAGTATAGTGTACTGTCTGGTTTAAAGCTAGTATAGTGTATTTCTGGTATAAAGCTAGTATAGTGTATCGTCTGGTTTAAAGCTAGTATAGTGTATCGTCTGGTTTAAAGCTAGTATAGTGTATCGTTTGGTATAAAGCTAGTATAGTATATCGTCTGGTTTAAAGCTGGTATAGTGTACTGTCTGGTATAAAGCTAGTATAATGTACTGTCTGGTTTAAAGCTAGTATAGTGTATCGTCTGGTTTAAAGCTGGTATAGTGTACTGTCTGGTTTAAAGCTAGTATAGTGTATTGTCTGGTTTAAAGCTAGTATAGTGTATTGTCTGGTTTAAAGCTAGTATACTATATCGTCTGGTATAAAGCTAGTATAGTGTATCGTCTGGTATAAAGCTAGTATAATGTACTGTCTGGTATAAAGCTAGTATAGTGTATCGTCTGGTATAAAGCTAGTATACTGTATTGTCTGGTTTAAAGCTAGTATAGTGTATTGTCTGGTATAAAGCTGGTATAGTGTACTGTCTGGTTTAAAGCTAGTATACTATATCGTCTGGTATAAAGCTAGTATAGTGTATTGTCTGGTATAAAGCTAGTATAGTGTATCGTCTGGTATAAAGCTAGTATAGTGTATCGCCTGGTTTAAAGCTAGTATACTATATCGTCTGGTATAAAGCTAGTATAATGTACTGTCTGGTATAAAGCTGGTATAGTGTAATGTCTGGTATAAAACTAGTATAGTGTATCGTCTGGTATAAAGCTGGTATAGTGTATCGTCTGGTATAAAGCTGGTATAGTGTATCGTCTGGTTTAAAGCTAGTATAGTGTATCGTCTGGTATAAAGCTGGTATAGTGTATCGTCTGGTATAAAACTAGTATAGTGTATCGTCTGGTATAAAGCTGGTATAGTGTAATGTTTGGTATAAAGCTTGTATAGTGTAATGTTTGGTATAAAGCTATTATAGTTTACAGTCTGTTACAAAGCTTGTATAGTGCACTGTGTGGTATAAAGCTATTATAGTGTACAGTCTGGTATAAAGCTAGTATAGTGTACTGTTTGGTATAAAGCTAGTATAGTGTATCGTCTGGTATAAAGCTGGTATAGTGTACAGTCTGGTATAAAGCTATTATAGTGTATCGTCTGGTTTAAAGCTAGTATAGTGTACTGTGTGGTATAAAGCTTCTATAGTGTATCGTCTGGTTTAAGCTAGTATAGTGTATCGTCTGGTTTAAAGACTAGTATAGTGTATCGT
>NW_013679893.1:0-6251 GCF_000517525.1 Limulus polyphemus
CCTAATGCGTCCAGTGTTGTACTTTTTGGGTGAAAACTAAGAATTAAAAATCGAACATTTTCAAGTAATTATGAGTGCAGCCGATATTGTAAACTCTAAATTACACACTTTCTAAGTAACGACTAATGTTATATTCATTAGCCCTCAGAACAATGACTTGTTTACATACCGTTCAATACGTAATCTATAATACTGAATAGTTTTTATTTATTAAAATATTCAGTGTAGAGAACTAAACAGAAATTGAATACACCCCCCCCCCCCCAGTGTTTATGGGTGATTCGCATGCTATTAAAAAACCTTGTGAACCCGCATTTTTAAAATGTGTCTTAAGAAGCCGATGGAACCCATACTGGCCCCACCATTAATTCTAGGGTTAACACTAATATACCTACAGGATACGGGAGCCAGATAATGGACAGTTGTATAATATAAATGAAGGGGAGACAGCTTGCAAAAACTCGAGAGAGAGAGTCTGTTAATATTGATGTCACATAAAAGTGGCTTTTTTTATTATTATTTTAATAACATTATCTGTAGACGGACAGGTAATCGTCTTCGAATAAATGTCATCCCATTGCCATTAAATGATCCCGATACAGTGACATACTGTAATATGTGTTACAATAAAGCGATCTACTAAACGCGTGTAAAATTACACTGGATCTATCAAGATACACTACTTCTATTTATAACAGTAGTAGTGGGGGGAGGGACCTGGATCCCATTTATATAATACGCTGCTCAAGAAATTAAAAGATACGCGGAGCCATTTCAACTATCTAGCCCTATCACGAAAAGCTCGCTAGAGAAGATGTAGAGAGAGAGAGAAAAAGTAGCTCTCCTCCGCCATTCCTCGGTAACCCCCCCCCCCCCACTCCCCCCTCCTCTCATCTCCGACTGGTGCCGTGAAGAGATAGGGCATGAATCAACCTAGCTTGACGACTCTTAGTGCTCCCTGTCGGAGGATGTTCCATTAAAACTGCCGTAAGAAGATGTCACTTTCCCCGTGGCAGTCTAAGCGCACCACGACGAACCATACCCTGCTCATATTTTAATGTTTAAACCCATTAAACGCTACAAAGAGAACGCTATATACGACGTCGTCCATCGTGGAGTGGAATTTTTAATGTAACGAGATATCTGATGTCGAGCAATGACAGGAAAGAAGAGAAATCGGCACATTCTCTCTCTCTCTCGTTCTTGTATCACTTATGTTCAAAGACAGAAAAGTAAACTGAAAATTAAAGATAGAAAGATGAATAAACGCGAGCTAGAAGAAAGGGATTTGAAAATAGTCATAGGATTACATCTTGAAAGATAGAGGGAGGGACGTACAAAGAACTAGAACGACAGAAAGTAATGATAGGTAGATTAACTGAGTGAGTGGTGGGCAGAGAATTGAATGAATAAATAGGCAGGTCACTATTTATATGGAATACAGACAAGAATGAATAGCTGGGGTAGATGAGTGGAGGGACAGATAGATGGTTGTAATCTTAACCGTACACGTGTGGTAAGCTCAATGTTTTTAAACACGTTTTAATGAGCTTTAAAAAAAACGTTCAGGATTCGTTAATTGCGGAACTCGTGTTTCATTATGAGATAGTAGCGCGTGACGAAGCGGTCGAGGGGGGGAGGGGAGAAGGTTTACGATCCACTCCATTCCGCGCTTCTGTTGTACATTTGTTACTTACTCCCAGTTGCAATGCGGTAAGCTTTAGGGTTTGTAGTGTTAAAATCCAAGGCTCAATCCCTGCGGTCGATCGTTCGGGTGGGTTAACGATTCACTCTGTTTTGCGCTTTTGTTGCGCATTTATTATCCCCAGTTGCAAAGCGGTTAGCTTAAAGGTTCGTAGTGTTAAAATCCAGGGTTTGATTCCTGCTGTCGATGGGGGGGGGGGAGGAGAGCTTACAGTTCACTCTGTTCCATGCTTCTGTTGTGCATTTAGTACCTCCAGTTGAAAAGCGGTAATCCTTAGAAGTTGTAGCACTAAGATCCAGAGTTCGATTCCTGCGGTCGACACATTTCTTCAAGCCCATTTTAAAGCTTCACAATAAAACAAACAAACGTTTAGTTAATTTATATCATGCTTGTATTTACGGTCTACATCCATAATTTATTAAGTCAAATTAGAATAACGGTGTATTGTGAGATTTCAGATATCGAGTGTCGTTTTCCATGATTTGGTACATGAAAGAAACCAGCGTATATCTCCATCTCTCTCTCTCTCTCAATCGGTTTAATGTTAGTTTTTATGCGATCCCTGAAATTATCGTTGTAAGCCGATGTTTGGTTTCCCAATTCTTAGGATTCCTGGCATCACGTTGGCAGCGAACTTGGGAATAATTAGGTTATTTTACCTTTATAATACTTGTTGAAATAATATGAGTATAGCGACTGCTAGAAACCGAGTCATAATCATCAGATACTTCGATCTGGTACCTGGGGAGAACGACTTCACTTATGATATACAACTAAATTAGTAATACGAGCACACGCGCAAATCGAAAACGAAACAACTGTATTTAACGATGACATCTATGATTCTGAAGAGCTCGGTTTACGTACGACGTATAGCTAGAAAAACCATGCATCTTAAAATATTATTTTGTTTGCGACTACACGGTCACCCGGATGATACTTACGTTGTTTCAATCACTAACAAAAATAATAATAATAATCACTCTTTAACGTTCTGGTGATACAGATATGCTGTTCTTTGTTTTGATTCAATTTTTTTTTTTTTTTTTAACGAACAGCGTCTTTCTGGGCCTGGCATGGCCAGGTGGTTAGGGTGCTTGATTCGCAATCTGAGGGTCGCAGGTTCGAATCCACGTCCCACCAACACATGCTTGACCTTTCCGCTGTGGGGGCTTTATAATGTGACGATCATTCCAACTATTCGTTGGTAAAAAGAGTAGCCCAAGAGTTGGCGGCGGGTGGTGATGATTAGCTTGCCTTCCCTCTAAGTCTTTCACTACTAAATTAGGGACGGCTAGCGCAGATAACCCTCGTGTAACTTTGCGCGAAATTCGAAATAAACAAACAAACAAAGCGTCTTTCTTGAACGTTGGAACGAGCGAAACCTGGATTTTTTCTAAGCTTTCATTCCAATCAGACAAAGTTGAAATGTCAGTTACATGCTTAGAAATTCTGCCGACAAAAAAACAACAACAACAAAAACTCGAGTCATTAGAATATTTTTTGGCGGCACACGCGAGATGAGTTTTATTTAGAAGTTGTGTTATTTAAAAACTTATCTCCTGCACACACTTCTGTGTATTTAGACATGGTTAAAAAATCTAGTGCTCCTTGGTTATCTATAGTTACAAATGTCAAGTTTTTCCAGGGATGGCATACTGTTAGTACATCATTCAGTTACAGATGTCAAGTGTTGCCAGGGATGGGATAGTGTCAGTACATCATTCAGTTACAAATGTCAAGTTTTTCCAGGGATGGCATACTGTTAGTACATCATTCAGTTACAGATGTCAAGTGTTGCCAGGGATGGTATACTGTTAGTACATCATTCAGTTACAGATGTCAAGTCTTTTCCAGGGATGGTATACTGTTAGTACATCATTCAGTTACAGATGTCAAGTGTTGCCAGGGATGGGATAGTGTCAGTACATCATTCAGTTACAGATGTCAAGTCTTGCCAGGGATGGTATACTGATAATACATCAGGCAATTACAGATGTCAAGTATTGCCAGGGATGTGATAGTGTCAGTTCATCATTCAGTTACAGATGTCAAGTGTTGCCAGGGATGGTATACTGTTAGTACATCATTCAGTTACAGATGTCAAGTGTTGCCAGGGGTGGTATACTGTAAGTACATCATTCAGTTACAAATGTCAAGTCTTGCCAGGGATGATATACTGTTAGTACATCATGCAATATATAGTCTTGTTCTAAAGAACCTTCTTCCTAGTATATATGACTTTGTTCTAAAGAACCTTCTTCCTAGTATATATGACTTTGTTCTAAAGAACCTTCTTTAGAACAAAGTCCTATATACTGGGAAGACGTTCCTTTAGAACAAAGTCCTATATACTGGGAAGACGTTCCTTTAGAACAATGTCCTATATACTGGGAAGACGTTTCTTTAGAACAGTCCTATATACTGGGAAGAAGGTTCTTTAGAACAAAGTCCTATATACTGGGAAGAAGGTTCTTTAGAACAATGTCCTATATACTGAGAAGACGTTCCTTTAGAACAAAGTCCTATATACTGGGAAATATAGTTTTATAAGTCAGAGTAAGTTGTTATTTTAAGTTAACTAAGTAAGATGTTTAAGTTACTTTAGAACAATGTTCTAGATACTGGGAAGAAGGTTCTTTAGAACAAAATCCTATATACTGGGAAGAAGGTTCTTTAGAACAAAGTCCTATATACTGGGAAGACGTTCCTTTAGAACAATGTCCTATATACTGGGAAGACGTTCCTTTACAACAAAGTCCTATATACTGGGAAGAAGGTTCTTTAGAACAAAGTCCTATATACTGGGAAGAAGATTCTTTAGAACAAAGTCCTATATACTGGGAAGACGTTCCGGTATATTTCACTCATACTGTTTTTTCCAAAAGTGTAGCAAAGTTCAAAACAGATGTCGTTCAGATCTAAAAAACAAAAAAACAAAATGAGATTTAAACTTTGTAGTTGAATTTCGTTGTTGAATACACGTGGTCTTTCAGCGAATCTCGAGTTTTATTAGTTTATTACTTTGGTAAAGAAGTTAGCGAGGAGTCACGTTGAGTAGTTTCTGGATCTTTCAGGGCGTGAGATCTGTGCTGGCTGTTAGTCAGGTGACTTCCGAAACGGCACTTTCTTGAATAGAAATAATTAATCGCTGCATATGCCATGTGTCACGAGAAGTTTCGCCCTCATTTCTACTTTTTGACCTTTCAACTTTACAGTATATTTATAGTGTTTCTTTTTTTTCGTGCTAGTAAAATTAGTTTTTGTTGTTTTTGCTGAGTCTGCACGATTGAATTCACCAACAAGCAGGAGATTTATTATTTCAAATGGTCTTTTATTCGTGCGAAATGTTATTATCGTTATGACGTCACATTCCAAGGTATCCTTAAGCCAAATCGCATCTGTTTCGCTTTATGTTGTCGTGTTTTTCTTAGTGCAAAAACTACACAATTGGCTATCTGGATTCTGTCCATCTCAGGGGTTCGAACCCTGGATTTGTACGTTCTAAGTCCGTAAATTTAACACTAACCCAAGGGCTACCTGTGCAAGCCGTCCCTAATTTTGAATTGATAGACTATAGGAACGGAAACTAGCCAGTAGTTCCACCACTAGCCGTTACCTGACCGAATAGTGGGATTTGATCGTTACCTTTATAACGCACCCACGGCCTGAAAGTTAGGAATGCGATTTTTCTTTCGTTTTGTTTTTCAATAACGGGACTTGAACTCTCGACCCGCAGATTCAAGAAAGTCCGACATGCTAACTACTGGGCCACGCATGTATTACATAGATTACCTTGTAAAAAGACAACAAATTAAAAGTTTTTCCTAGTCATTGTGTATAGCCAAGAAAATTAAACTAAGAATCTTTTTCTCGTTTTACAATAATTGCAAGAAATACATTTTGCAAACAATACGTAGTATAATACATTTTATCCGATTCTAGAACGCAATAAGTTATTTTATTTTTGTCTTATATAGCTTTTTTTTACGATTTCATTTTTTTTTTGTACGTGCATTTTCTATTCCAGTCTCAGAAAGATATTTTTCTCAAGTACGGAAATTATTATGAACTAGATAATACTAGTTCTTGTCTCTAGAAAAATCAAGAATAAAATATAATACTAGTTCCTGTCTCTAGAAGAGTCAAGAATAAAATATAATACTAGTTTCTGTCTCAAGAAAAGTCAAGAATAAATTATAATACTTTGACTCTTCTAGGGACAGAAACTGGAATAAAATATAATACTAGTTCCTGTCCCTAGAAGAGTCAATAATAAAATTTAATACTAGTTCCTGTCCCTAGAAGAGTCAAGAATAAAATATAATACTAGTTCCTGTCCCTAGAAGAGTCAAGAATAAAATATAATACTAGTTTCTGTCCCTAGAAGAGTCAAGAATAAAATTTAATACTAGTTCCTGTCCCTAGAAAAGTCAAGAATAAAATATAATACTAGTTCCTGTCCCTAGAAGAGTCAATAATAAAATATAATACAAGTTCCTGTCCCTAGAAGAGTCAATAATAAAATATAATACAAGTTCCTGTC
>NW_013679894.1:0-2539 GCF_000517525.1 Limulus polyphemus
GTGATACAAGCGTCACGTGACCTGCATTGTCGTAACAATATCTATAATCTTTTGTTGATGTTGGTTGTTGTATTTTTTGTTGTTTTTGTTTTTATCCTTCCGTGAACTAGTGATTATGATATTACAGTTGTTCTGCCCATCCTGCACTCCTGTGCAATGTGACTACTGCTCCCAGCATTAAATATCACTGAGAAAAAGTTCACCATAACCACAAAAAATTTTTTTGTCGATGTCTCAGTACAGTTTACTTCACAATTAACTTGTTAGAAACAAACACTTTTCCAGAAAAGTCACGAAGCAAATAACCTTTGTGCTAAAATACTATAAGTCCACAGGAAAAAAAAAAACCTGCATGCGAAACTGAACAAATGACCCATGCCATGCTAATTCACTCGTAGTTAGTGTAGCACATCAGACAATGCCATTCACAGTGGATACTATACAGAAATTATTTTCTTTCCAGTAAAGGTTTATGTGGTGTGTAAAAATATTTTCAAACTGTCTAAAATATAAAAGTATATCAATGTGTTTTTTGGTTAAAAAAAATTTTCTAATCTCATTGTGACTAATACGTATCAATTACTTGTTGTTAAATACAGTACAATCTAACCTTCAACAGAAAAACTGAGCATGACTTTAGATCCTTTCTAAAGATTCCAAGGTACATTCTGACTCTTAACAAACCTGGGATGTTTTTTTTATATACTGTTTGTTTTAATTTCGTGCAAAGGACTATCTGCGCTAGATGTCCCTAATTTAGCACCAGAGGGAAGGCAGCTAGTCATCACCACCCACCGTCAACTCTTGGGCTACTCTTTTACCAACGAATAGTGGGATTGACCGTCACATTTAAACGCCCCCACGGCTGAAAGGACGAGCATGTTTGGTGGGACGGGGATTCGAACCCGCGACCTTCAGATTGCGAGTCGAGCGCCCTAACCACCTGGCACGAACTTTGTAAATAAAATGTTTTATCAACCGTCTTCATCTTCATTATTACACGATTGTACTTATGTATGTTTTCAATTTTGTCATTAAGCATAAAGTTGCATATTTGGATATCTGTGCACTGCCCATCGCAGGTATCTAAACCAGATTTTGAAGTTCAAAGCCCTCAGATTTGCCGCTGAACAACCGGGGGAGGGGGCAAACGTATATTTTTGTGTTTTTAGGGCAAAGCTACACAGTAGGCTATTTGCGCTCTGTCCAGAATGGAAATCAACTCCCGGAATTTAGCGATGTAAGTCTGTAAATTTATCGATGGGCAAGTGGAGAACCTGTATTTATTATTCCAGATGATGCATTTTTATTATGCTCGTAATACTTTCTTAATAGATGATTGGCTGTAGTCAAACTGGTTTAGGCCTAAAAGTTACCTATTTGATTCAAAAGTTATGTTAAAACGTCTGATTTTTTTTTTTGAGTCTCCTAAAGAATGACTCATATAATAATATTTAACATAATATAAAATCATATTGCATGTAGATGTGTTTTTTTCTCTCTCTCTTTTTTTTAGGTGTGCCATCGTAACTCAGTGTATGTGCGAAAATATTGAAAACGTAGTTTCTCAGATATACTGGTTGGTTAGAATAATATCCGCTATAATGAAAGGTTCGGCAGAATTATAGTGTCATTGAAGTGGGGAAAAAAGTTGCCATGAGTTTCACAATTAAAAAAAAAAACATTTTTATTTATTGGGCAGGATGCACACAATATAAGAAAATCAATTCAATCAGTAAACGTGTTCATTGGCAAGGGATGATGGCCCTTTTCTCTCTAAATATGCCCCCCCATTGGAACAGCGGTATGTCTGAGGAGTTACAATGCTAGAATCCGGGTTTCGATACCCGTGGCGGGCAGAGCACAGAGAGCCTATTGTGTAGTATTGTGCTTAATTACAAACAAACAAACTCTCTAAATGTTAAAAAGAAACCTAAGACTGAGAGAATCAACCATTATATTGTTACGTCTCTGGTCGTTTGTTAATTTGTTTAGTTGTTTTGTTTGTTAGTTTATTCTTCCTCAATACAACTTTGCAACACACAGAATTTCCACAGTCACTTTAACTTAAACACACGCTATAATTCGCAACGATTCACGCACTTTATTTACGGTCACTACTGCTCGCTTGACTCAATTATCTGTCTCTATATCTCACTATCTGCTATTATCATCCCCGCTTTATTTGCCGGGCTTATATATTAAAATAGAGGGCGCCTAGAAAAGACTAGAGTTGCCAGAAACAGTCATGATCCTTCTACAAACTCCAGTGCGCATGCTTCCAGCGTCACGTGACTTCCGCTGTCGTAACAGTATAAAACAAGACAGAAAAATATAGAAATATCTAGCGCTCTAGTAACAATAATATTACACATAATGAGAAAAAGTTAGAAGCTTCGAGTAAGATGACGTCAACAATACTACAAAAGCCTAGTATAACAATTAAACTACATATATAATGTACTTGTACAGAGTTTCGTAAAGAAATTTGTCAAAAACTATGGTTTTTGAAATAAATAACTTTTAACACTCTTATTAT
>NW_013679894.1:3421-7131 GCF_000517525.1 Limulus polyphemus
GGCCGTCACATTATAACGCCCACACGGCTGAAAGAGCGAGCATGTTTGGTGGGACGGGGATTCGAAACCTCGACCCTCAGATTACGAGTCAAGCGCCCTAACCACCTGGCCATGCCGGGCCCAAAGTAATAGATGTTACATTTGTCAGGGCTGCATTCAGGAGCCACAAGAGCAAGCACGAGCCCTGGGGCAAACACTCTCGTCGGGTCCCCTTTCTCTCTCTATTTTTTAACACTTGTAAGAACTTATTAAAAAGAAGATCCTAAATTAGGACAGCAACGAGCTCATAGCAGCAGCCACTTTTAGCCCACAGTAAAAGCGTAAAAAAAAGGTTAAGAAATTAACAACAAATATATATTACGTCTATGAAGTAACAAATATATATTAATTATTACTCAAATTATTATTTCTATCATTCTTAATGTATGAAGCGTCTATATGCAAAGAAAAGCCAAAAACTGTGGTTTTTATCATTAAATGAATACATAGCCTAAAGTTGCTTTGTGGGCTTTATGGCATAACCAGGTTTCATTCGCCTGGGCAGTTGCCCCCTTTGTTCTCCTGTTGGCGGACCTGGCTACATTCACCAGTTCATGAAGATTAAACTTCATCTTCCTATATGGCAAAAAAACAAAAAACAAAAAACACAAAGGTCTGTTTGGATCCTTCAATTGCTCTTCCCAAAATTCCTGACAGGTCATTCGATGTATCTGCCTATAGTTAGAATTGACACTGTTAAAAAAACTAAATAATCATTAATTAACTACATTCACCTCTTCCTATATGGCAAAAAAGCACACAAGCCCTGTTTTGGTCCTTCAACTGATCCTCTCAAAGTTCCTGACAGATCATTCGAGATATGCATCTACATTTAGATTTGAAACGGCTTGTATGGTTAATCATTACTGATGCTATAATGGCTATGACTGCCACATGATGCTCAGGATTTGAACATTCAATGAATGGATATGATTTAAATGGCTGATGAGATATTCCATCTACATATTAATGCTGCTGACCCAGAGAGGTTGTATAATGAACTGGTACCCTTGCGGTATCATTGTCCAATATGCAATCATACCTTCTAGATTTTTTACGGTCCATCAGTTTCTTCGGCATCAAATGGCGTACTTGAATAGTGAAATCCCTACCATACAAGTAGTAGTGTTTGATAAATACTACAACTGTAAGCAGTTCTTTCCTTGTTCTATAGCATTGGAATTCAGGAATTACTATGTGCAGATAAAATTATGTACTCCATGTTATCCTGTGCTTTTGACAAAACAGTAACAGTATCACTGGCAACAGGATCCAAAATGATTGGACGGACCCGATGAGGATAAGTTAATAATGGAACTTCAAACAAAACTATGTACTGGAATACGTGTTCACATTCCTGTACCCAGCCTTATAGTCAAAGCAGACTGTCGTACATTTTTGAGAAACGATCACAAACCACTTGAATACAATCTGAAACCGAAAAAAGAATTCTCATTTGGCTTTAGATTGAGGCCTATCCTTTCAGGACCAATGGATACCCCATCCCTGCCAACTATATGATTGTATATGAATACATAATTTTATTTTGTCTATTTCAGGCCTGCATTTCGGATGCACTGAAGTACCATTCTTCAGTTCTCAGCAATGGTCAGAAATATGTAGCTAAATATCAGAATGTCATGCATATACATGAGGCATTGCTTCCATTGCACTTCCTTTAACTGTAAGCTCCATTAACCTCTGAAAAGTGGCAGGTACACTTAACAGACCTTACTGGATGCTAAAAGTAGTCTTAGGCCCTTGTGTGTCTGCAGGCCACTTGCCCACCCCCTTCCCGTAAAATGAGAAACATAATTCTTTCTTTATTCATTAGGCATAAGTATATGAATTTACATTTAAATTTGAATTATAATAAAAATCGCCAGGTTTGTCAGCAGCTTTATTTAAGATCTCTAGATACCTACCCTGTAGTTAAGCATTGAAAAACATCGCTAACACGACGGCTTCTCGGTCATCAAAGAGACTGAAACAGTTTTGCCGACATCCCCTGAGTCCTGACACAGGGTGATCGGAGTCAACCTGTTGCCACCTGCCGGTAACACTAGCAGCAGGTTATGAAAGAGAATGATGCAGTCTTGCAGACGTCCCATGAGACAATGTGGTTGGGGTCAACCGAAATTTACTATTGTGGAGTATATATAGCTGCAAGTCCGAAGTATACCTTAAACTAACCATACAGATATTAAACCCATCAAATATGACTGTACTTGCAAAACTTTGAAGGCGGGTCCATCATCCCCTGATTTTGACTTTGCCCCCCCCCCTCCGGAAAAATTTCTGCGGACATATATGTTGACATGTTTACTCTCACGAAGTCCATAAAGCACCTTGTTATACCTTCCAAGTATTTTCCAGAGGTTATATTTATCCTATCCTTCGTATCTTCTTTATTTCAAAACTGGCAACATCCCTAGCGCTCAAAGGAAGCCTACACTGCACAGTAGTTATTTTATTAGACATGCTTCATTTGTATCTATGTGATGGTGTGTGATTACTATCCAGTCCATTCAGCCATCTGGTCCCTCACACACATCAGCAAATCTGTATCGATTTAAGATAGTTAACACGATCCTCACTTAGAAACTTTAGATGCTTGGGAAGTTGCACCTTCGTTCTCAGCTGTGATTTAGCGGCTGTTAACACTAGCTACATGGCTTGTTTGTGTAGAAACAAAATAATTATCGCAAAAATCACACATGAAACAAAAACTTTAATGTTAAATAATTTGTTATTAAAATGTTCATTGGAAACCGAATAAGATTAATTTTATGATTAATTTTTGATGCAATGAATTAATACAATATAATAATGATATAAAAATATTTTAGACTAAATTTAACATTACGTATCTGTTTGTTTGTTAATTTCCAGTATAAATTCTTTCTGAGGAACTTCAGCGATACAAGTCCTTTTTTAATTAAAACTAGTTTATTCTTTCTCGATACAACTTTGTAATACACAGAATTTCCACAGTCACTTTAAACTTAACAACCTTTATAACACACGCTATAAATCACAGTGATTCACACACTTTACTTGAGGTGCCTTACTGTTCCTTTGACTCAATTATCTATCACTTCAGTCTATCTGCCTATCTCTGCAATTCTATCTTTTTCGCTGGCTTTATTTACCGGGCTTATATACTAAAAAAGAGGGCGCCTCGAACAAACTAGAGTTGCCAGGAAAATTCATGATCTTTCGAGAAACTCCAGCGCTCATGCTCCCAGCATCGAGTGACTTCCGCTGTCAGTAACAGTATGCTTTATCTGAAACAAGATACCTTAAGAACTTCGACGTCACCGAAAATGTTTGTAGTGGACTAACGACAAATTGATTCTGTATTGTTTCATTACTTGTAATGAGACAGTCAACTTTATTTTTATTTTTTTGTATTTAATGTTTCAGTCAAATACCAGTGTGATCAAAACACTAGTGTCTTAGCATGTAGCTTCCCAGTGGCACAGCGGTATGTCTGCGGACTTACAACGCTATAATCCGGGTTTCGTTACCCGTGGTGGGCAGAGGACAGATAGCCTAATGTGTAGCTTTGTGCTTAATAACAAACAAACTTAGCATGTCATATTTACTCATAACGTAAACTATAAGCACGGTAGTATTGTTACGTCTCCGTTTGTTAATTGATTTTTCCG
>NW_013679895.1:0-4587 GCF_000517525.1 Limulus polyphemus
ATATTTATCATAAGAAAGGTGGGAAGTTTACTAACAACATTATATATTTAAATATTTATCATAAGAAAGGTGGGAAGTTTATTAACAACATTATATATTTAAATATTTATCGTAAGAAAGGTGGGAAGTTTACCTCATTTATCCATTATTGTTCTCTAATAACATTATTGTAATTTTACTGTGTATTTATCCAAACTCTTTATGTACAACAAATGTAACATGCTTATTATATAAACATAATTTAAAAACTTTATGAGAAAGCATGGTGAACATTTTCATACAAAAATCAACCAAACTGACATAGAGATTTGTACATACATGTTAAACAATGTTACAAGTAATACCTCACAGTCTAATGTCAGCCTAATCTGACTGAAGACCTCTACACCAGTTTAAAAAAACTATCATGAATGTCAAAAGGCCATTTTTTTTACTAATAATATTAATAAAAACCAAATTCCAAAATAAACTAGGCTTATCTTTACTAATTCAGGAGAATAAGCCAGGAACTAAAATACAAATGAATAACTCTGATCCATTTATACAACCATCTACCACCTATAAAATATATTTAACAAATTTATCTTTTGTTCCAATAAACACAACCTTCTTGGGAAATCTGTTATGTGATAAATATCAAAAAGTTTC
Organism: Limulus polyphemus; assembly: GCF_000517525.1. Lineage (NCBI taxonomy): Eukaryota > Metazoa > Arthropoda > Merostomata > Xiphosura > Limulidae > Limulus > Limulus polyphemus. The sequence goes on from NW_013679895.1 coordinate 649, forward strand.
ATGAAAGTCCAAGTATATCATATACACTGCATACTTACATCCTGATTAAATGGAAAGTTTTAAAAAAGTTAGTAAATTTGAAAGACATTACTTTCCAAGTCCCTGCTGTCTGTAGAATTTCTTTAGTTACAGACTCTAGTAATTTCCATCCACTGAAGAAATAAAACTAACTGAACAGTAATTACATGGAAATTGTCTACCTCTTCCCCTTTAAAAACCTTGCCACATTTAACAGGTTCACTAAAAAATGAGGGTTAATGGCCCATAAATCTGCTCTTTTGTTCATTCATTAACCTAGGATAAACATAATCTGACCAAAGTTCCTTGTATACAATCTTAAATCTTACAAGTTCTGGCTTAACCCTAACTTCATTCAAGGATATAAAACAATATCTGACCCAAGTTCCTTATATCCAATCTTAAATCTTACAAGTTCTGGCTTAACCCTAACTTCATTCAAGGATATACAACAATATCTGACCCAAGTTCCTTATATCCAATCTTAAATCTTACAAGTTCTGGCTTAACCCTAACTTCATTCAAGGATATACAATAATATCTGACCCAAGTTCCTTATATCCAATCTTAAATCTTACAAGTTCTGACTTAACCCAACTTCATTCAAGGATATGCAATAATCTTGCAGATGGAGATTTACTCACAGTATCCATCCTTCCTCTTCACTAATAAAAGTGATGAAGAAAAAGCTCAGCCATTCATAATTCTCAACCACAACCCTCACTTATTCATTTAGTAAAGGCCTATCTTCCATTCAAACATTCTATTTTGTTTTAACATAAAAAATGCTGAGCTGTTAGTGTTAACATTTTGTGCCAACTGTTTCTTGTATGTCCTTACTTATTTCCTGTTCTCTAGTACTTAAAGGCCTCTAAACCTTCAATCAGTTTAGATTAATATGGTGAAAGAGACCTTACAAATCATTTAGTGAAATACAAAATGGCAAAAGAGTCAACATGGATTCATTAAAAGGAGACCTTGCATTATTTATCTGTTACCTTTTATTGAGGATGTTACATGTTATGATAGCCAAGGTATGAACCTGGTATACTTAAATTTTCAGGAAGGTCTTGATAAGATGTCACACAGAAGATTAGCTAAGAAAACCACATCAATATCAGTTGGAGATTTGTAGTGTTGACTTAATGTAGTATTAACTGGGTTGTAGGTGGCTAGAGAGCAAAAGGTTAATATTAGTGGAGTCCAGTTAAACAGTCTCCTGATGACATTAAACTCTTGGGTATTCCTAGTTGTATTGAGGATGTTACAGAATAGTTGAACAAGTTGGTAAATTCCAACAGGTACTGTATCTGGGTTATCATTTGGACCACATGTTTAACACAGATGAGAACAAATTAACTGAAAAGTCTGGGCATATCGGTAGGTAAGTCATCAAAGCAACACTGTGTAGTTAGTAGGAAATCTGAATTTATAAACATACTATTTACAAGTCCTAGAGATAATTCTCTCTCTCTCTTATCTCTATAAAAATCACTAGTTAAACTGTGTACAGTTTTAGTGTTATACAAGACAGGCTTACTAGAAAGGGTTCAAATAAGGGCTAGGTACAGCATGGGCTAAACCTAAGTTTATTAATTTTACAACTTTCAAGCTACATAATGTTAGATTTTATAATATTAATGCTTCTTAATTTTAAGATTTTACTTTTAGAGTTTTTGAAGTAGCACTGCCACTGTTTCAAAAAAGAAATCCATATTTTAAAATGATCTGCTCAGTTGGAGAGTGTAGAGAACCGTTTTATTTAATTCCCAGTTGTTGATATTGAATAGACTATAGTGTAGGAATCGTTGAATAAAAGACATACATTTCGTATAATTTATAATACTATCAGAACATAAAAGATAGTTTATGTCAATAACGTTAGAATGTTTAGGGCAAGTAAAAATCTAATAATTAAAACAGAGAAATTAAGCCATCATTTAACAATACAACAGTGGACAAATAGTTGAAAAAAGAGAGAGAAAAACCGCCTACTGATATAGAAAACGAAAGTGATCCTAAGCCAAATTATCTTAATTTTAAAACTTAATATTAATTCTGTCAAAAATGAATAAATTTTACAACTTGATTTAAAACTATTACTACGGTATTAGTGTCTCGATATTCATACCGAATAAGAACTTTTAACATTAACTCATTGTGTCTGTAGAACAAAAATATTCTTACCTTATGAAGTTAATGAACTTGAGTCGAAAAATCTTTTCAAACGAACAGCGTCTTCAAACACTGTTGTAGTAGTACTATAAGTAAAACGTAACGAAGTACAATTTCCAAGAATTTATGCTTTATTTAAGTTCTGATTAGCTTTTTTACTTTGTGAATAATCTTGCCCATAATAATATATCATATTCATACGTAATATTGAACATTCATAATCTTACGTTCATCCAATCACAAAAGAAACTACTTCAAAATCTTGATGGAAACGATATCAACGTTTTGCTTACCAATACTAGTATTACTATTCTAATTACTTTACATTAATTTTACGTATATATATCACAAATTTCATGCAATCTGAAAACAGCATTGTAATATATGGCTGTCGCGCTATTTACCGTTCTCTTTAGTTAAAAAAGAAGAAGTCCATATAGCGCCGTCTTTATAGCTCTAATTTATTTATTTCCGTTTAAAGAAAACTAAATATGATCTATCTATCTATATACTATTAAAACTCTGAGATTGTTTGCTTGTCTGTAATTAAATACAACAAAAACGGCACACAATAGCGCCATATTTGTAAGAATATGGTACCCCTGAAATGAGAATAGAAACAGAATAAAACAAGTTTCATTAAAATCGGGTTACCGAGTTAGCGACGTTTTTCGGGTCACTTTTATGAAAATTTCTAGCATGAGTAATTTTACATCACACTACCGTTCGCGCTATTTACAAAACTATTTCGTTCAAATTTATTTCCCTGTCAATATTCCCATCTTCATTAAAATGAGTAAGAAGACAAAAACAAGATCTTGAAGAATTTCTCAATAATGTGCCTTGGTTATGGTAGTGTTACGTCTCTGGTCGTTAGTTAATTTTCCGTAAACATTATTTCCAAAGAAACTTTAGCGATACAAGTACTTTCTTAAATAAAACTGGTTTATTCTTTCTAACTACAATTTTGCAATGCATTTAATTTTCACAGTCACGCTATAACAAACGCTATAATTCACAACGAACGACTCACGTGCTCGACTCAACAATACGTCTCTCTCTGTCCGCAGTTCAATTACATATCGTTGCCTCAGTTCTTGGCGGCTTATATACAAGAATACCGCATATCTAGTAACCTCTCGAGGTTTCATGAACGTTCTAGAAGGACGTGGCGTGATACTAGTCACGTGACCTCGCTCACGCAACACTGCCCCCTCCTTAGTATTGTTCGGGACGAACAATAGCCACTTACATTAAACCAATAACAATTAACAATAACTTAATTAAATGTACATAATTACAAACACAAAATTACAGTTCAACAAAGTCTCTTAATTTTACGGGACGTATCTTCTTTCGTACTGGTCTCCGTCTCGTTGGCTTCTGCTTCATGTGGGGTTCATCTGCTTCATCAGAAAACGTCCTATCATTGGTAACAGTCACATCAGTGGTAATAACTTCATCAAGGGCTTCGCTGTTTCCCTTCTCAAAACCAAGTAGAGTTTCTTCTTGAACAGTGGCTTTTTCAGGTGACAGGTCTTCAGCAGCGTCATTTGTTACGTTGTTCACTTCGTCCCAACTGAAAAGTCCTGGACCGTGATAATGGTGAATATCATCCATTCTTTCCGATAACACTTTCACAAACTCTGACACATTTTCAGACAACTCTTCATAAGGTGGGCATCCTGTTAACAGATCCACTGGCAACCGAAGTTCCCGACCAAACATCAATTTTGCTGGAGTGTA
>NW_013679895.1:4879-6541 GCF_000517525.1 Limulus polyphemus
AGACGATCCACTATGTCATATGGCCCTTCCCATGGAGAAGACAACTTAGGAGACTTCCCTTTGGTCTTCCTAGGATTATACAACCACACCTTGTCTCCTGGTTCAAAGCTGACTTCAGTAGATCTCTTATCATAAGTTAACTTCATCGAATCAGCAGATGTTTTCAAGTTTGAATGCACTTGATGGTGAATATCATCCATCCTTTCCGATAATACTTTCACAAACTCTGACACATTTTCAGGCAACTCTTCATAAGGTGGGCATCCTGTTAACAGATCCACTGGCAACCGAAGTTCCCGACCAAACATCAACTTTGCTGGAGTGTATGTAGTGGCTTCATGCTCTGATTTAATATCTATACCTGGTTCCATTTCACCATCATCAACTCCTTCAGTCACTCTGACTTCAGCTTGATGACACCTAATTAGTTCAACCTCTCTTTTAACAGTTACCGTAACTTGGCCTTTCTTGTTCCCAAACGTCATTTTATCAAAATTAATTACAAACTTATCGCTAAAAAGTCACAGACACCTACTGTAGAAGGATCCTAAGCCCAACATAGTATATATTTTTACGAGGATTACTTAACAACTTTGTACAGTTGAGGTATCATTTAAATGTCTGACCCGGAAAAGAAAGGAAGATGATAATATCATAGAAATTTTAACCATCTAAGATATATTGCTATTAAATATCATCTCAGAAATCGGATTCTACTTTTCATTTTGCTAGTTTTGAGATATTATTAGAAAAATGAAGTAGTTACAAGTTTACTCACTAGATGGCATGGATGGTGATGACCATAAAGTCATGGGCCTGAGCTTGTTGGGGAAATGCATTATTTCCCAAAATAAAGTTTAGCTTACTTTCGCATCATCTGCTCTTATTGCGGGACTCGAATCACGCTTTCGAAGCCTGTTGGAGCGCGCGGACCGCCTATTGAAGATAACTGAAATAGTGGATAGCTTTCTATTTTTGTTACTTAAATGTTCTTTGGTTATCATAAGATTACTTCTACCAGCTTATATTTCCAGTTCAAAATTGTAGCTTTATGAATAAGTTAATTAGTATTTTTGTGCAACAGTCTGAAATATTGTGTATGATATCGTGATATCAAGAACGTTCATTAAGAACTTACTTGAACAGACCAACTTGAAAAACTTATATATACTTAAAGTGTTTCCAGCTGATTTAACAGTTTCATTATCCTTCACGTGTTTCCAACTAATTTCAACAAGTTTTATATCCCTCACGTGTTTCCAAATAATTGTAACAGTTTGTATATCCCTCATGTGTTTCCAACTAATTTCAACAAGTTGTATATCCCTCAAGTGTTTCCAACTAGTTTTATCAGTTTGTATATCTCTCACGTGTTTCCAACTAATTGTAACAATTTGTATATCCCTCACGTGTTTCCAACTAATTGTAACAATTTGTATATTTCTCACGTGTTTTCAACTAGTTTTAACAATTTGTATATCCCTCAAGTGTTTCCAACTAGTTTTAACAATTTGTATATCCCTCATGTGTTCCAACTAATTTTATCAGTTTGTATATCCCTCATGTGTTTCCAACTATTACGTTCCTCAAGTGTTTTTTTTTAATTTGATCACTTGCTGTTCAGTTTCAAGCAATAAAAAGAAACTAAAACCTGTTTCTCCC
>NW_013679896.1:0-4047 GCF_000517525.1 Limulus polyphemus
CATCTTACTAAAGCCATGTCACTACATGTAACATCATACTAAAGACATGTCGCTACATGAAACATCTTACTAAAAACAAGTCACTAAATGTAACATCGTACTAAAGACATGTCACTACATGAAACATCTTACTAAAGCCATGTCACTACATGTAACATCATACTAAAGACATGTCACTACATGAAACATCGTACTAAAAACAAGTCACTAAAGGTAACATCGTACTAAAGACATGTCACTACATGAAACATCTTACTAAAGCCATGTCACTACATGTAACATCATACTAAAGACATGTCACTACATGAAACATCGTACTAAAAACAAGTCACTAAAGGTAACATCGTACTAAAGACATGTCACTACATGAATCATCTTACTAAAGCCATGTCACTACATGAAACATATTACTAAAGCCATGTCACTACATGAAACATATTACTAAAACCATGTCACTACATGTAACATCTTACTGAAAACATGTAACTACATAAAACATTGTACTAAAAACATGTCACTAAATGTAACATCGTACTAAAGACATGTCACTACATGAAACATCCTACTAAAGACAAGTCACCACATGAAACATCGTACTTAAAACATGTCACTACATAAAACATAGTACTTAAGACATGTCACTATATGGAACATAAACTTAAAGACATGCTACTACATGAAACATCGTTCTAAAACATGTCATTACATGAAAAATCGTACTAAAAACATGTTACTGCATGAAACATCAACTTAAAGACATGCTACTACATGAAACATCGTTCTAAAACATGTCATTACGTGAAAAATCGTACTAAAAACATGTTACTGCATGAAACATCTACTAAAGACATGTCACTACATAAAACATCGTACTGAAAACATGTCACTACATAAAACATCGTACTAAAGACATGTCAGTATATGGAACTTAAACTTAAAGACATGTTACTACATGAAACATCGTACTAAAGAATTGTGACTACATGAAACATCGTACTAAAAACATGTTACTGCATGAAACATCTACTATAGACATGTCACTACATGAAACATCGTACTAAAGACATGTCACTGTATGAAAGATCATACTAAAAGATGTCACTATATGGAACACCAACTTAAAGACATGTTACTACATGAAATATCGTACTAAAGACATGTCACTACATGAAACATCGTAGTAATGACATGCCACAACATGAAACATCGTACTAAAGGCATGCCACTATATTTTACTGCATCAAACATCTCCTATAGACATGTCACTATATGAAACATCGTACTAAAGACATGTAACTGCATGATACATCGTACTAAGGACATGTCACTACATGAAACATCGTGCTAAAGACATGTCACTATATGAAACATCGTACAAAAGACTTGCCACTACATGAAACATCGTACTAAAGACATGCCACTACAAGAAAATTCATACTAAAACATGTCACTATATGGAACATCAACTTAAAGACGTGTTATTACATAAAACTTCGTACTAAAAACATTTCACTACATAAAATAACATACTAAAGACATGTAACTGTATGTAACATCAACTTAAAGACTTGGTACTACATGAAACATCGTACTAAAAACATGTCATTAGATGAAACATCGTACTAAGGACATGTCACAACAGGAAAAATCGTTCTAAATCCATGTCACTACATGAAACATCGTACTAAAGACATGTTACTGCAGGAAACATCAACTTAAAGACATGTTACTACATGAAACATCGTACTAAAGACATGTCACTAGATGAAACATCCTACTAAAACATGTCATTACATGAAACATCGTACTAAAAACATGTTACTGCTTGAAACATCGTACTAAAGACATGTCACTGCATGATATATCGAACTAAGAACATGCCGCTACATGAAACATCCTACTAAAAACATGTCACCACATGAAAAATCATACTAAAACATGACACTATATGGAACACCAACTTAAAGACATGTTACTACATGATACATCGTACTAAGGACATGTCATTACATGAAACATCGTACTAAAGACATGCCACTATATGAAACATCTTACTAAAGACATGCCACTACATGAAACGTCGTACTAAAGACATGTCATTACATGAAACATCGTACTAAAAACATGTCATTACTTGAAACATCGTACTAAAAACATGTTACTGCATGATACATCTAATATAGACATGTCACTATATGAAACATCGTACTAAAGACATGTCACTGCATGATACATTGTACTAAGGACATGCCACTATATGAAACGTCGTACTAAAGACATGTCATTACATGAAACATCGTACTAAAAACATTTCATTACTTGAAACATCGTACTAAAAACATGTTACTGCATGATACATCTAATATAGACATGTCACTATATGAAACATCGTACTAAAGACATGTCACTGCATGATACATTGTACTAAGGACATGCCACTATATGAAACATCGTACTAAAGACATGCCACTACATGAAAAATCATACTAAAACATGTCACTATATGTAACATCAACTTAAAGACATGTTACTACATGAAACATCATACTAAAGACATGTTACTGCTTGAAACATCTACTAAAGACATGTCACTACACGAAACATCGTACTAAAGACATGTCACTGCATGGTATATCGTACTAAGGACATGTCACTATATGAAACATCGTACTAAAGACATGTCACTATATGAAACATCGTACTAAAGACATGCCACTACATGAAACGTCGTACTAAATACATGTTACTACATGAAACATCGTACTAAAGACATGTCACTACATGAAACATCCTACTAAAGACAAGTCACCACATGAAATATCGTACTGAAAACATGTCACTACATAAACAATCGTACTAAAGACATGTTACTATATGGAACATCAATTTAAAGACATGCTACTACATGAAACATCGTACTAAAACATGTCATTACATGAAACATCGTACTAAAACATGTCATTAAATGAAACATCGTACTAAAGACATGTCACTATATGAAACATCGTGCAAAAGACATGCCACTATATGAAACATCGTACTAAAGACATGCCACTACATGAAAAATTATACTAAAAATGTCACTATATGGAACATCAACTTAAAGACATGTTACTACATGAAACATCGTATTAAAGACATGTCACTAAATGAAACATCCTACTAAAGACAAGTCACCACATGAAACATCGTACTAAACACATGTCACTACATAAAACATCGTACTAAAAACATGTCACTACATGAAACATCGTACTAAGAACATGTCATTACATGAAACATCTTATTAAATACATGTCACTACATGTAACATTGTACTAAAGACATGTTACTACATGAAACATCTTACTAAAATCATGTCACTACAAGAAACATCTTAATAAAGCCATGTCACTTCATGTAACATCATAGTAAAGACATGTCACTACATGAAACATCGTACTTAAGACATGTCACTGCATGTTACATCGTACTAAGGACATGTCACTACATGAAAAATCATACTAAAACAGGTTGCTATATGGAACATCAACTTAAAGATATGTTACTAAATGAAACATCGTACTAAAGACATGTCACTATATGAAACATCGAACTAGAAACATGTCACTACACAAATCATCGTACTAAACACATATCACAATATGGAACATTAACTTAAAGACATGTTACTACATGAAAAATGTTACTAAATCCATGTCATTATATAAAACATCGTACTAAAGACATATCACTGCATGATACATCATAGTAAAGACATGTCACTACATGAAACATCGTACTTAAGACATGTCACTGCATGTTACATCGTACTAAGGACATGTCACTACATGAAAAATCATACTAAAACAGGTTGCTATATGGAACATCAACTTAAAGACATGTTACTACATGAAACATCGTACTAAAGACATGTCACTATATGAAACATCATACTAAAAGATGTGACTATATGGAACACCAACTTAAAGACATGTTACTACATGAAACATCGTACTAAAGTCATGTCACTATATGAAACATCGTACTAATGACATGCCACAAAAT
>NW_013679896.1:4057-6257 GCF_000517525.1 Limulus polyphemus
ATGTCACTACATGAAACATCGTACTAAAGACATGTCACTGTATGAAAAATCATACTAAAAGATGTGACTATATGGAACACCAACTTAAAGACATGTTACTACATGAAACATCGTACTAAAGACATGTCACTATATGAAACATCGTACTAAAGACAAGTCACTGAATGATGCATCGTACTAAAGACATGTCACTACATGAAACATCGTACTAAAGACATGTCACTGTATGAAAAATCATACTAAAAGATGTGACTATATGGAACACCAACTTAAAGACATGTTACTACATGAAACATCGTACTAAAGACATGTCACTATATGAAACATCGTACTAATGACATGCCACAACATGAAACATCGTACTAAAAACATGTTTCTACATGAAACATCCTACTAAAGACAATTCACCACATGAAACATCGTACTAAAAACATGTCACTACATAAAACATCGTACTAAAGGCATGCCACTATATGGAACATCAACTTGAAGAGATGTCACTATTGAAAAATCGTTATAAACCCATGTCACTACATGAAACATCACCTTATAGACATATTACTACATAAAACATCGTACTAATGCCATGTCAATACCTGAAACATCTTACTAAAGCCATTTCACTAAATGTAACATCGTACTAATGTCATTACACCACATGAAACATCGTACTAAGAACATGCCACTTCATGAAAAATCATACTAAAACATGTCACTATATGGAACATCTTACTAAAAACATGTCACAACATGAAACATCGTCATGAAAACATGTCATTACATGAAACATCGTATTAAATACATGTCACTACATGTAACATTGTACTAAAGACATGTTACTTCATGAAACATCTTACTAAAATTATGTCACTACATGAAAGATCTTAATAAAGCCATGTCACTACATGTAACATCATACTAAAGACATGTCACTACATGAAACATCGAACTAAAGACATGTCACTGCATGTTACATCGTAATAAGGACATGTCACTACATGAAAAATCATACTAAAATATGTCGCTATATGGAACATCAACTTAAAGACATGTTACTACAGAAACATCGTACTAAAGACATGACACTACATGAAACATCCTACAAAAGACAAGTCACCACATGAAACATCGTACTGAAAACATGTAACTACATAAACATTCGTACTAAAGACTTTTCACTACATGAAAACATCCTACTAAAGACAAGTCACTACATGTATCATGGTACTAAAGACATGTCACTACATATAACATCTTACTAAAGCCATGTCACTACATGAAACATCGCACTAAAGACATGTCTCTACATGAAACATCGTACTAATGACATGTCACTACTGGAAACATCGTACTAAAGACATATCACTATAAGAAACAATGTACAAAAGACATGCAACTACATGAAATATCGTACTAAAGATATGCCACTGCATGATACATCGTACTAAGGTCATGTCACTACATGAAACATCGTACTAAAGACATATCACTACATGAAACATCGTACTAAGGACATGTCACTACATGAAACATCGTACTAAAGACATGTCACTACATGTAACATTGTACTAAAGACATGTTACTACATGAAACATCTTACTAAAATCATGTCACTAGAAGAAACATTATAATAAAGCCATGTCATTACATGTAACATCGTGCTAAAGTCATGTCACCACATGAAACATCGTACTAAGAGCATGCCACTACATGAAAAATCATACTAAAACATGTCACTACATGAAACATCGTACTGAAGACGTCACTACATGAAACATCGTATTAAAGACATGTCACTACATGAAACATCTTAATAAAGCCATGTCAATATATGTAACATCTTTCTAAAGCCATATCACTATATGGAACATCAACTTAAAGAGATGTTACTGCATGAAACATCGTACTAAAGACATGTCACTGCATGATACATCATACTAAAGACATGTCACTATATGGAACATCAACTTAAAGAGATGTTACTGCATGAAACATCGTACTAAAGACACGTCACTAAATGAAACATCCTACTAAGAACATGCCACTACATGAAAAATCATACTAAAACATGTCACTACATGAAACATCGTACTAAAGACATGTCACTAATTGAAACATCGTACTAAGAACATGCGACTACATTAAAAATCATACTAAAACATGTCACTACATGAAACATCGTACTAAAGACATGTCACTA
>NW_013679897.1:0-2805 GCF_000517525.1 Limulus polyphemus
AGAACCACACATTGACGGAGAAAGTATTACCCGAGAACCACACATTGACGAAGAAAGTAGTACCCGTGAACCACACTTTGACGAAGAAAGTAGGTTTTGGTTTAGAAATAGCTGATTTTCATGAATTGTTGCGATATTATATTACTAATCACATCACACTGATACACTACCAGTATCCTCAATATTTAACATCTTCTGTCGGTTACCGATAAGTTCTCGAGGGTACTAGAAGTCGTAACCAATTTACTACTTCAACCAATGGAGTTTTTTTTTATTTTATTGTTTCCAGGATTAACCAATAGACTAGTTAATAATATATAATTTATGATACCACATTTGTTTTTGCTTTTAGTTTTAATTCAGTATTTACCCCCAAACAGAAACGTGTTTGAGAGTTAGTACGGTACTGTATACTCCATCTGGAAGTAAAAGGGAAAACGAAAACAGGTTTTTTACTTGCACGAAACCCTGATGTTTACAATTAATGATAAACATTAACTAAGGAGCCTTTTTAACTGTATCATCGTAACATGAGAGGATTAGAATAATGAGCGTAATACTTACACTCGTCTAAAAGATACTATCATTAATATCTGGTCCTTTCCTTCGACACACAATTCTAAATTAACATTACAGATAAAGCTGTCTATTATACTGCATCAGTTCTTTGTGTCATCCTAAAAGAGCCACTTGCGCTATTTTCATATCGTTAGTTTAGATTGATGTCAGCTCAACCAAACAACTCATGTTTGTAACAAACTGTGAACTTGAGTCACAAGGTGAACCCATAAACCCAAGCTGTCATCTCTTGTCCTAACCGTTCCCTGTAATGTTATATCCTTCAATTTACTTAACTATCTTTTGTCTACCATTAGGTAACATCTAAGTTCCTAGACCCAAGCTGTCATCTCTTCTGCTAACCGTTCTCTGTAATGTTATATCCTACAAGTTACTGAACTATCTCTAGTCTACCATAAGCTAACATCTGAGTTCATAAACCCAAGCTGTCGTCTCTTGTATTAACCGTTCCCTGTAATGTTATATCCTTCAATTTACTGAACTATCTCTAGTCTACCATAAGCTGGAACTTAGAAGTTAACTGATGGTAGACTAGAGATAGTTCAGTAAATTGAAGGATATAACATTACAGAGAACGGTTAGCACAAGAGATGACAGCTTGGGTCTAGGAACTTAGATGTTAACTGATGGTAGACTAGAGATAGTTCAGTAAATTGAAAGATATAACATTACAGGGAACGGTTAGTACAAGAGATGACAGCTTGGGTCTAGGAACGTAGAAGTTAGCTTATGGTAGACTAGAGATAGTTCAGTAAATTGAAGGATATAACATTACAGGGAACGGTTAGTGCAAGAGATGACAGCTTGGGTCTAGGAACTTAGAAGTTTAGACCCAAGCTGTCATCTCTTGTACTAACCGTTCCCTGTAATGTTATATCCTACAATTTACTGAACTATCTCTAGTCTACCATCAGTTAACATCTGAGTTCCTAAACCCAAGCTGTCATCTCTTGTGGTAAGAAACACTTTGTACAAATCTTTCTTGAGAAAAACCGAGTCTAGAGCCTATAGATAACTTCATCAACTTCCACTAAAGCCCTGATACTACCGTGCACTGGTCCAACTTGTAACAAAGCGAGCCAAGTTCACACTGCTTGAGTTAACTTACTTTCTGTTTCAGTCCCGGGTGACGTGCATCGGTGTCGGTCACAACTTCCTTCTGGGTAATCGATGGAACCGCGAGAAAGAAGAACAAGTCTTACAAACCCTGTTTAGGATAGATCAACTGCACGAAGGTTTGTTGATGTCGTCGACAGAGTGCCAGTCAGAGCTGCGTTAACCAATTACAACTGGTGTTTGTCAGACGTACGAAATGACGTCAGTGAGGGCGGGTGTTATGGTTGTTGCAGACCATACATCTGAGCACGTGGATAAGATCTTAACTTTATTATTGGCTTTCACAATGATAATTGAATGTCTATGTATTTGAAATGTTTTTTATAAACCATTAAATATGAAATCACACCGGATATCTGAATACGTAAAGTTTTTCTGGTAGACTATAATATCATATCTTACCAATAGTTTATGGCAAATAAACATATTTTATCAACAAATTGAATGATAAATATTTACAATGACAAACTACCCTTGCAGGACAAAATTTAACAGACAGACAGGGGCATAAGTGAAAGACCAATAGAATGACTTCTTAACAGTCTACAAATAAACTGAAAAGACACAAAAATTATACTTATAAGAGAGTGTATTTCTAATGTACCAATAGACTGAACAAAAAGTGTGCTCTAAATGGTGACACTAAACTGACAAGATAGACAATAATGTTATATGGTGTCCCTGTATAAAGATAGACAGTAATGTTATATGGTGTCCCTGTATAAAGATAGACAATAATGTTATACGGTGTCCCTGTATAAAGATAGACAATAATGCTATATGGTGTCCCTGTACAAAGATAGACAATAATGTTATATGGTGTCCCTGTATAAAGATAGACAATAATGCTATATGGTGTCCCTGTATAAAGATAGACAATAATGTATATGGTGTCCCTGTACCAAGATAGACAATAATGTTATATGGTGTCCCTGTACAAAGATAGACAATAATGTTATATGGTGTCCCTGTATAAAGATAGACAATAATGCTATATGGTGTCCCTGTATAAAGATAGACAATAATGCTATATGGTGTCCCTGTATAAAGATAGACAATAATGCTATATGGTGTCCCTGTATAAAGATAGACAATAATGTTATATGGTGT
>NW_013679897.1:3805-5154 GCF_000517525.1 Limulus polyphemus
TGTATAAAGATAGACAATAATGCTATATGGTGTCCCTGTATAAAGATAGACAATAATGCTATATGGTGTCCCTGTATAAAGATAGACAATAATGTTATATGGTGTCTATCACGTTTATTTTCTGAACGTTGTAATGTATTTAAATCTGGTAACCTTATTTTTTCTTCTCATTTGTCATTGTTTTCTAAGATTTGTAAATCTCAGTTTATGCCTCATCTGCTTTCTTTTCTTAGGGACAACAATGTAACATTATTGTCTATCTTTTCGTAAGAACACCATATAACATTATTGTCTATCTCTGTACAGGGATATTTCAGTCAGTTCTATGTGTATAGTAATATAAACATTCTCCTCACTCCAGGTTTATATTTCAGTCAGTTCTATGTGTCTAGTAATATAAACATTCGCTTCACTCCAGGTTTATATTTCAGTCAGTTCTATGTGTACAGTAATATAAACATTCTCTTCACTCCAGGTTTATATTTTAGTCAGTTCTATGTGTATAGTAATATAAACATTCTCCTCACTCCAGGTTTATATTTCAGTCAGTTCTATGTGTCTAGTAATATAAACATTCGCTTCACTCCAGGTTTATATTTCAGTCAGTTCTATGTGTACAGTAATATAAACATTCTCTTCACTCCAGGTTTATACTTCAGTCAGTTCTATGTGTACAGTAATATAAACATTCTCTTCACTCCAGGTTTATATTTTAGTAAGTCCTATGTGTACAGTAATATAAACATTCTCTTCACTCCAGGTTTATATTTCAGTCAGTTCTATGTGTACAGTAATATAAACATTCTCTTCACTCCAGGTTTATATTTCAGTCAGTTCTATGTGTACAGTAATATGAATATTCTCCTCACTCCAGGTTTATATTTCAGTCAGTTCTATGTGTATAGTAATATAAACATTCTCTTCACTCCAGGTTTATATTTCAGTCAGTTCTATGTGTACAGTAATATAAACATTCTCTTCACTCCAGGTTTATATTTCAGTCAGTTCTATGTGTATAGTAATATAAACATTTTCCTCACTCCAGGTTTATATTTCAGTCAGTTCTATGTGTACAGTAATATAAACATTCTCTTCACTCCAGGTTTATATTTTAGTAAGTCCTATGTGTATAGTAATATAAATATTCTCCTCACTTCAGGTTTATATTTTAGTAAGTTCTATGTGTACAGTAATATAAACATTCTCTTCACTCCAGGTTTATATTTTAGTCAGCTCTATGTGTACAGTAATATAAACATTCTCCTCACTCCAGGTTTATATTTCAGTCAGTTCTATGTGTACAGTAATATAAACATTCTCCTCACTCCAGGTTTATATTTCAGTCAGTT
>NW_013679897.1:5708-7797 GCF_000517525.1 Limulus polyphemus
ACGTTATTGTAATATTCTATGATAGGCCTACGTTATTGTAATATTCTATGATAGGCCTACGTTATTGTAATATTCTATGGTAGGCCTATTGTTATTGTAATATTCTATGATAGGCCTATTGTTATTGTAATATTCTATGATAGGCTCACTCTTATTGTAATATTCTGTGATAAGCCTATTGTTATTGTAATATTCTATGATAGGTCTACTTTTATTGTAATATTCTATGACTGGCCTATTGTTATTGTAATATTCTATGACAGGCCTATTCTTATTGTATTGCTGTATCCCAGGCCTACTATTAGTTTATTGTTATATCACAGGCCTACTGTTAATGTATTTCTAACGCAGTCCAACTGTTTGTGTATTACTATATCATAGGTCTGATATTATTTTATAACTACAACACGGTCTTACTGTTACTGTATTACAATATCACAGGCCTACTGTTATTGTACTACTGTATTACAGATCTGCAGCAACAACATGCTTACTAGGGTTACTACTAAGCACACCGTTATTAATTCTGAACACTTTGGTTTCTGTTCTCGTTTGATGTACTTTCCTATTGTTAATTTTTATACTTCGGTATATTCTGAAATGGAAAGATTTAGCACATGCGCATTTAGTACCTTTATTCTTCTTTTGCTCCAGTTATTTCGTAAAGTTTTTATTTTCATTTTTGCTAAGCCTACACATGGTAATTGGCAGGGTTTTTAGAAAAAAAATTATAGTTCTATCGCAAAATAAAGGATACCAAATATCTAAGCCAAGAGGCAAATATAGATCATTAATACAAATGACAAATCTTCACCGGCTTTGTGGTAAAATGATAGCGCATTGTTAGGCAGTTCATTGTATCATTTCTTTACATATCCTTGCTTGTCAATAACTTGTATCACGTTACTTTAGGATCGAAGTCGTGACAAGTAAAAATAAATCGAATCATGTGACACAATTTGTTGAGTTACAACAAGAGGATAAAGCTTCAGAAGTTTCAGGATGTTACATTATATACCAAAATCACTCGTGTCACGAAGGAAGTTATTCGTTCTGACAAGACTGATTAATTTAATTATGTTAGAGAGAAATGAAAAATAAAGGTGCCTGCCTTAATGTTAGTGCATGTCGAAAGGAATAGGATAAAAAATTACTTTCAATATTAATTCAGGTCCTAGCTGTAATTGAATACCATCGATAATGATTTCTTTTAAAGATCAGAAATAAAATACATTCAATATTCAATTAGTAAACCACGTGAGAATTAGACCTTACTCTCGACCCCGGCGAGATGAAAGGAACCCACTAATTCTATTTTATCACAACACAACAGGTGACGTCAGTTTTAATATCATGAGCAGTTGATCGATTCTTCCTACAGAAAATTCACCTCACCTGTTTTTATCGTTTTATAATAACTGCTTGATCTTGAAGCTCGTGACCGTTAGAGTTACATGATCTGCCTGTGTTTTAAAGTCCACTTTCTGGTAAACACAAGGATGTCTTATGACCATCCAGTTTGTACACGTCTTTCACGTGACACATGATGTTTCTTCTAATCTCGTGCTAAAAGTAAGTATTCTTAGGAGTTCATTAGTGAACCACTTTGGGCAGTTCCACTGTACCTGTGGGAGTATTTAACTCGGTCTCGTACACAGGTTCATGAATACACAATGAACTCAGGGGCCAAGGAAAGGCCTATCATGTTTGGATCGTGAAATAGGAAGTGAAGAAACGTTTCAATAATGTTATTGGTATTTATTCAGTTATTGGACTAAACACAACGCGGGGAAAAGCCTGTCCTGTTAAGATCGTGAAACAGGAGGAGACGGAACGTTTCAGTAATGTTATTGGTATTTATTCAGTTATTGGACAAAACACAATGCGGGGAAAAGCCTGTCCTGTTAAGATCGTGAAAGAGGAGGAGACGGAACGTTTCAATAATGTTATTGGTATTTATTCAGTTATTGGACAAAACACAATGCGGGGAAAAGCCTGTCCTGTTAAGATCGTGAAAGAGGAGGAGACGGAACGTTTCAATAATGTTATTGGTATTTATTCAGTTATTGGACAAAACACAATGCGGGGA
>NW_013679898.1:0-895 GCF_000517525.1 Limulus polyphemus
AAACAAACAAACAATATTTTTAATTACAAGAGAAATATGTACAAAGAATTGGAATATACAAATATAACACGATAAAATGAAAACTGAGGCACAAGTGAAATAGTTAAAATACCTTTAAATCCAGTGAATGTATTGTTAAATTTGTATAGTCGAATCGTTTGTTCATGCGAGAGTTCTTCTTAGTTACCAGTGATGTTATACTTATGCTTAATTCGTTTTTAATGCTTGTCTTCTTTATTCATCACACAATCTTAGTGTAAACTTGAACTTTCCGATTTAAAATATTAAACTGTTATAATTTTATTTATTCAGTTATTTTTTGAAACGTAACATACAGCCTAGTTATATGCCATTTTTCTACGTACAGAATATTCTATTTTTATAAACAATAGATCAAAGTAAATCCGAAATGTTAAGGAAAACGTTACTACTTTATCTTTCTCTGTTATTTGTTTCTATAAAATTATCAAGATAACAAAGTGTTGAAGAATAAAAAGAGACAGAGATATAAAAATGATCTGGCACATTACACAATGATGTTCATTCTTTTCTTTCAATTTAAAACGTTATTTCTATTGCGAACATAGTTTTGTTTACCGATACTCTAGAAAAAAAAACACTTTGATCATGTGTGTTAGTAATAGGCTTTAATAACTCAATTATTTGAATAAAACTACACAAGTCTACAAGTCATGGCAACAAAACCTGTGTACATTATATTGTTACGACAGTGGGGGTCACGTGACGAGTATTCTAGAAGATTCGCTAGTGTGATACGACAGCGGGGTCACGTGACGAATATTCTAGAAGATTCGCTAGTATGTTGCGACAGCGTTGCGTCAATTGACGCTGGTAGCACGTGTTGGGAGTCTTAGAAGTTTCTAGAACAGGCAGT
>NW_013679898.1:1895-7239 GCF_000517525.1 Limulus polyphemus
TTTAAGTATGATGTCGGTATATATGTAATGAACTGGCACTGATTTACTGAAGCATTAGAATAACGACTTATAGTTAAACTACTTGTCTAGTAATAGACAATTGTTTCAATGACAAATTTTTCAAATCTACCTACATGGTTATATACTACGTGAGCAATTGTTTGGTTCAGACTTAATCTTCAGGAAATGTAATTAATTACTAAGGTATTATTTTGAAACGAAAATAGTTTTTTTTTCTATAGATGTTTCATTAGATACCTGTAATTGTTATGTGTAATTGTTAGATAAGACGATTTGGTGTGAATATATATTGCTGCTTGAATACGTTAGTTTTCGCCACTACTGTTTTCATGTCACTTAGTGTAGTAAATCATAAATAATAAACATGTTATTTTATTTGCGTTTTTTGTTTGTTTATTTTCATTGGCAGTTACACCATGAACACAGTATATACACTTGGGTACAATGACATTTTGTATTATGATATTTTTATATATTAAACATATATTCCTAAACAAAAGAAGAGATAAAGGTACTATATTCTGATCAAATTTTCACAAATCTACTCAATATATTCTTATAAAACAGAAATGACATTTAAAATGACTTTATACCATTAACAACAAATGAATTTTGTGAGGTTAAAATGTTTACCCACAAATAACATATAAAACTACCCACAAAATGACTTTATGTTTTAAAACTTATGTATTTGACTAAAATTACTTGAAAAAGATGTGCTAACAACACAATTTTATAATTTAGCTAGTATACTGCTCAGATTTTGTTGACTTTACTACAATAATATAATTTCTATCAACATTGAATTAAACATTTTAGTACATAAAAAAACAATGTTTATTGATCGGAATAGAATTTTCAAAAGATTTTCATGTAGAAATATTGAAAAATTGCCATCTTTTAATTATCCACAGAATATTAACAAAGAAACACTGTAGCACAATGTGTAAACATAATATGTAATTTAATATGAGGTTATCAACCCTCACCACTCAATTTATGATCTACCCACGTGACTTATGTTGACTAATGAATTCTGAAGAATTGTTTTAGAAAAGGCATAAATGTGGTATGAACACATAAGTTTGTTATTAAAGAAACATTAATAACAAAATTGTAATAAATACAAGGGATATACTCTACTAGAAGCCACAAACAATAACTAAACAAAGATGAAGATACATATAAATATAATATTTGTTTGTTAACATGTAATGCATACTTAAGGGGTACAAATTTCCATTGATTCTCTCATAACGAAACGGAGCTAAATCCGAGGTCTTTCTACAACTTATCAAAATTCTACCAATATTCAATAATATTCTGACAAGATTTGGATTTTCCATTGATTTGTTTCGGAAAAAGATTACCAAAATGGCACTATTAATATATAAATGTAAACATGCCAAGGGTATAGTACGTGGGAAATGCTCCAGATGTGGCTGCAATCATGATTGCAAAAGCGTAGAAGAGAAAATGAAACGCAAAGTGGGTCAAAAGCCTGGTTCAAAGTCACAGAAGACAAGAAACACAAATGAATTGTGGTGAGCTTCCAGATTCTGTGTTTGTATGTTTGCTTTTTAATTTCTCGTTGAGCTATTAGAGAGCTATTTGAACTAGCCGTCCCAGATTTAGAAATGATACACGAGAGAGAAGGCAGCTAGTCAACACCACTCACCGCCTGCTCTTGGATCTTAGGCTACACTTGTACCAACGAATAGTGGGATTGACAGTCACACTATAACGCCCCCACGGCTGAAAGGGCGAGCATTTTTGGTGTGATGGGGATTCGAACCGCGTTCCGCAGATTGCGAGTCGAGCAACCTAACCACCTGGCCATGCCGGACCCCAGATTCTGTGACTGGAGGAACCAAGACTTGTTCATGCAAGCCACAGATGTACGATATTCAAAACTGAGAGAGCTACAGGCAGCATTTCCTATGAATTCTTCACATTATTTCATTTAGCAAGCAGTGAAGTTCGACACGGAACACATGGTAGAGAAATGTCAATAAAAGATATTCCATATTACACGCAGATGGTTTCCTTTTTGTCAGTAATGACTGCAAAATTATTTTCCCAGCAGATCCAAATCACCTTATGGACATGTTTATTGATTACCAAAAATGCACTGATTAGAGTGAGATGATGTCCAGCTTAAACCTTTGTCATGACATTTCCAGAATGCAAAATACATTGAGTGGAGGTTCGATACAAAAAAAATGTGCTGATGGCTTTGTTATGTCACCAATTCCAATTGAAATAAATAAAGGCTTTCTACAAAGACACATTGCCAGATGAGAAACCATCATGAAGGAAAATGTATATAACTATGCGGAAGCATTACAGGACGTTGGTATCTGGGATAAATTTGGTAAAAGTAAAAAGGTCAATTGTGAAATATAATACTTCCATTATGTCAGTTTCAGTCAGATTCATCTTGTTCCCATCAAATACGCGATTACTTTCATTGGGTGAACGTAACGTTGAAATCGGAAGTACATCGATCACACTACCAGAAATCACCCGGAAAATGTTTCCAGAATTGATGTACAGATCATATCTTTGGATAATTGCCTTTTTGGTGTGCGGAAAATCTTTATGTAGCTGTATAAGTAAAGGTTCCAAAACTGAGAGTACATTAAAATAATCCTGTTTCGAATCCCCACTAGTTACGTGATAATAATGTATTTCATTAAAGTCAGCCTGTTGCCTTCCATTTGCAACATGTGCATCTGAATTCAAAGTTGGTAGCATTTGAACCATTGTACCATGCCAACTCATTTCACGTTTTCCAATACACTCTATACTTTTCTCACGATAGTATAATGGGTTGAACTTCACCTTGTAATTCATTAAACAGTCCGCCGTATGATACTGTTTCTCACGAAGCATTGTTTGCTTTAACTTTGAAATTTCCATCCGTTGATTGAGTACACAAATCCGATGTCGCATGAACGACTTCATTTTGTTAGAATATCATCAAACATATGTTAATGATCAATAATAATTTTTTCTTCAAATCATCCACAATAGCAAAGAGAATTTGACAAGTACGACAAGTTTTGTTTGGTGAACACTACTTTTACTAAAAGCATGATTTATACAATGAGAATCATATTTTGAGCTATCACCACTACAACGTGCTGTTTCATTATCCAAATGACATTTCACAGATTGATTCACAATCAGCATTTTGTCTCTGTACACATCCCGTATATCTGAATCGATTGTATCAATGATAGAAACCAGGCAATCAAACGAATCATTCACCAAAATCCCAGTTGCATTGTCCACAGCAGTCAAAGCTTTCATATAATTGAAAGTCAAAGCATTTACGAATTTAAAAAACGTTCTCATACAAATAGTTTCACTAACATTTTCCACTTGATAATGCAAAGGCGTATCAAATGCACGAACTTACTGTTGGAATATTACAACTGAACGAAAAAAGTCCAATAAAAATTGTGCAGTATATCCATACAGATACACAGGATGGTAAGAGTTTGATTGATGCTCATTTTGCTTGGGCAATGGCCCATGTTTTTGGATATGTGCACATACGAAATAATGTTACATCTTCAACACAGTTATTTACAGTGTTGGGTTCAATGGGAGGTTTAAGAAATGATGTCTCAGTGTTGTATACACTCTATCGTGAACAGCAAGTAGTTTTCGAGAAAGCTTATGAAAAAGGTATCAAGTTCTGCAAGAAATATTTTATTAGGCATAACGATATAATTTTTTAATGAAGATGGAAAGGCTAATGTCAAAGAATACTCCAGCTTTCCATCAGTTGTAGTAGTTCAACTGCAGCCAGATGTGGTGGAACTCAAAGCGTTGCAGAAAAAGGATCTAGTTTGGAAATTAAACATGAAGGTAAGTCGAAATAAAGAATGAGCATCAAGATCAAATCGACCCTGAAGTTCAAAATACTGATTCTTACAGTATAAGAATCGCTAATTGGCAATGCATCCATGGAGATGAGCTCGTTCTTGATATGCAAGGAATGTGTGGACAGAAGGAGGACAAATACCTTGAATTTACCGATATCAGTGATACGGATGATACCGATAATGAGATTTATGATGAAACATTTATAGATAATTTATAGAGACAAAGCAATTGTAAAATTTCCTTTACATTCCACAACTTTTGGCCTCATAAACTGATTCTCATTCACAATACTCTAGTTCACAACACATTATATATGTATCTGTATAATAATTTAACACTTATTACAACCAACTGCATGCATTCCTGGTTCATATGTTACCAGTATCACTTGAGAAACCTTTAGTATGTTTTCATCTCACTAGCAAATATTCGCATGGGTATATAATATAAAAATAACTTCATACCCTAAAAACTTAAACTACCAAGAAAACCATGTTGCCAGATGATACCAAATAGTTAATGCATTTTTCATAATAAAAGAGAAAAACCATTACAGAAACCTGAGGGAATTTGGTACTTTAAACTTGGTGAAGATGTTCTGGACATTTTTATTATTTCTGTAAGAAAAATCAAGTATATTAGTTCACAACAGAATAAATATAAAACGAGTTATGAATGTATGTCTTATAACTGAAATACTACAATATAACTAACAGAATGATTTATTGTCTTTTACACAAGGAGAATACATTGACTATCGACCTTCCAGACCCACAGCTAAACCCTAGTGCAGACATCCTATTAGAAGTCACATCCTAGGTATTAATGTCAGCAATAGGGGTGAACAAGTATATAGGAAGCCACAGTAATTCGATTGGAAGGCACCGTGGGAAGCATGTAGAACACAATTTGAGCTCCTGGCAGACATGAATGGGTGGACAGAGAAGCAGAAAGCAGTATATCTGGCAATGAGCTTGAAGGGAGAACCACTGGAAATACATGGACACTTGTCAGCAGACAACAGGCACAACTATAGAGCACTGGTAACTGCTCTAGAACTGAGGTATGAACTCAAAATTAGTCTGAAGTCTCCAGGGCTAGTTTTAGGACGAGAGTCCGTGCTAAAGGGGAGAGCCTGCAAGAGCTGGCACAGGATTTGGAAAGTATGGCACACAAGGTTTACCCAACTGCTCCACCCGATGTCCTCAAGTTGTTGCTGAGGGATCAGTTTGTAGATGCCTTGGACAGTCCACAACTGAAAATGCAAGTAAAGCAAGCACATCCCTCTACTATGCAGGATGCAATGGCCAGAGCTCTTGAACTTGAATCCTATGTTAAGTCCAGCACAGAACAACCAAGGTTGGTACAGTCATCAGGATTCAAGGCCAGAAAAGGCAGCTTTCATAGAAGTTTGAGGGACTTTGCT
>NW_013679899.1:0-1913 GCF_000517525.1 Limulus polyphemus
GAATATGTAACCAACATACTCATCGTTAGCGTTATTTGGTACAACAACTCCACGAACACCTAGGTGTAACTCTAGTTACCGAATTTATAACCACCATACTCATCTGTAGCGTTATTTGGTACAACAACTCCACGAATACCTAGGTGTAACCATAGTTAGCGAATTTGTAACCACCATACTCATCTGTTGCGTTATTTTGTTCACCAACTCCACGAACAGCTAGGTGTAACTCTAGTTACCGAATTTGTAACCACAATACTCATCTGTAGCGTTAGTTGGTACAACAACTCCACGAATACCTAGGTGTACCTCTAGTTACCGAATTTATAACCACCATATTCATCTTTAGTCTTACTTGATACAACTACTCCATAAACACCTAGGTGTAACTCTAGTTACCGAATTTGTTACCACCATACGCCCCTTAGCGTTATTTGGTACAACAACTCCACGAACACCTAAGTGTAACTATAGTTACCGAATTTGTAACCAACATACTCATCTTTAGCGTTATTTGGTACAACAACTCCACGAACACCTAGGTGTAACTCTAGTTAACGAATTTATAACCACCATACTCATCTGTAGCGTTATTTGGTACAACAACTCCACGAATAACTAGGTGTAACTCTAGTTACCGAATTTATAACCACCATATTCATTTTTAGCTTTACTTGGCAAAACTAATCCATGAACACCTAGATGTAACTATAGTTACCGAATTTATAACCAGCATACTCATCTTTAGCTTTACTTGGTACAACTACTCTATGAACACATATGTGTAACTCTAGTTACAGAATTTATAACCAACATACTCATCTTTAGCCTTACTTGGTACAACTACTCCATCTAAAACCTTGGTCTAACTCTAGTTACCGAATTTGTAACCACCATACGCATTTTAGCGTTATTTGGTACAACAACTCCACGAATACCTAGGTGTAACTCTATTTCCTTAATTTATAATCACCATACTCATCGTTAATTTTACTTGGTACAACAACTCGACGAACACCTAGGTGTAACTCTAGTTACCGAATATATATACACCATACTCATTATTAGCGTTATTTGGTACAACAACTCCACGAATACCTAGATGTAACAATAGACACCGAATTTATAACCACCATATTCATCTTTAGCCTTATTTGGTACAATTACTCCATTAACACCTAGGTGTAACTCTAATTACTGAATGTGTACCCCATACTCATCTTTAGCGTTATTTGGTACATCAACTCCAAGAACACCTAGGTGTAGCACTAGTAACCGAATTTATAACCACCATACACATCTTTAGCCTTACTTGGTACAACTACTCCATATAATACCTAGGTGTAACTCTAGTTACCGAATTTGTAACCACCATACTCATCTTTAGCGTTATTTGGTACAACAACTCACGAATACCTAAGTGTAACTCTAGTTACTTAATTTATAACCTCCATACTCATCTTTAGCCTTACTTGGTACAATCACTCCATTAACACCTAGGTGTGACTCTAGTTACAGAATTTAAAACCACCATACTCATCTTTAGCCTTACTTGGTACAACTACTCCATGTACACTTAGTTTTAACTTTAGTTACCGAATTTATAACCCCCATACTCATCTTTAGCGTTATTTGGTACAACATTTCCTCGAACACCTAGGTGTAACTCTAGTTACCGAATTTATAACCACCATACTCATCTTTAGCCTTACTTTGTACAACTACTCCATGAACACATAGGTGTAACTCTAGTTACAGAATTTATAACCACCATACTCATCTTTAGCCTTACTTGGTACAATCACTCCATTAACACCTGGGTGTGACTCTAGTTACAGAATTTAAAACCACCATACTCATCTTTAGCCTTACTTGGTACAACTACTCCATGTACACTTAGGTTTAACTTTAGT
>NW_013679899.1:2678-7001 GCF_000517525.1 Limulus polyphemus
TAAGGCTAATAATGAGTATAGTTGTTATAAATTCCGTAACTAGAGTTACACCTAGGTATTCGTGGAGTTGTTTTACCAAATAACGCTAAGGATGCGTATGGTGGTTATAAATTAGGTAACTAGAGTTACACCTAGGTATTCGTGGAGTTGTTGTACCAAATAACGCTAAAGATGCGTATGGTGGTTACAAATTCGGTAACTAGAGTTACACCTGGGTATTATATGAAGTAGTTGTACCTAGTAAAGCTAAAGATGAGTATGGCGGTTATAAATTAGGTAACTAGAGTTTAACTAGGTATTCGTGGAGTTGTTGTACCAAATAACGCTAAAGATGAGTATGGCGGTTATAAATTCGGTAACTAGTGTTAAACCTAAGTGTTCATGGAGTAGTTGTACCAAGTAAGGCTAAAGATGAGTATGGTGGTTATAATTTCTGTAACTAGAGTTACACCTAGGTGTTCATGGAGAAGTTGTACCAAGTAAAACTAAAGATGACTATGGTGGTTATAAATTCGGTAACTAGAGATACACCTAGGTATTGTATGAAGTAGTTGTACCAAGTAAGGCTCAAGATGAGTATGGTGGTTATAAATTTGGTAACTAGAGCTACACCTAGGTGTTCGTGGAGTTTTTGTCAAAAATAACGCTAAATATGAGTATGGGGTTACACATTCAGTAACTAGAGTTACACCTAGGTGTTGATGGAGTAGTTGTACCAAGTAAGGCTAAAGATGAGTATGGTGGTTATAAATTAGGTAACTAGAGTTACATATTGGTATTCGTGGAGTTGTTGTACCAAATAACGCTAAAGATGCGTATGGTGGTTACAAATTCGGTAACTAGAGTTACACTTTGGTATTATATGGAGTAGTTGTACCAAGTAAGGCTAAAGATGAGTATGGTGGTTATAAATTCTGTAACTCGAGTTACACCTAGGTGTTCATAAAGTAGTTGTACCAAGTAAGGATAAAGATGAATATGGTGGTTATAAATTCTGTAACTAGAGTTACACCTATGTGTTCATGGAGTAGTTGTACCAAGTAAGGCTAAATATGAGTATGGTGGTTACAAATTCTGGAACTAGAGTTTCACCTAGGTATTCGTGGAGTTGTTGTACCAAATAACGCTAATGATGCGTATGGTGGTTACAAATTCGGTAACTAGAGTTACACTTAGGTATTATATGGAGTAGTTGTATCAAGTGAGGCTAATGCTGAGTATGGTGGTTATAAAATCATTAACTAGAGTTACACCTAGGTGTTCATGGAGTACTTGTACCAAGTAAGGCTAAAGATGAGTATGGTGGTTATAAATTCGGTAAATAGAGTTAAACCTAAGTGTTCATGGAGTAGTTGTACCAAATAACGCTAAAGATGAGTATTGGGTTACACATTCAGTAACTAGAGTTACGCCTAGGTGTTGATGGAGTAGTTGTACCAAGTAAGGCTAAAGATGAGAATGGTGGTTGTAAATTCGGTAACAAGATTTACACCTAGGTGTTCATGGAGTAGTTGTACCAAGTAAGGATAGAGATGAATATGATGGTTATAAATTCGGTATATAGAGTTAAACCTAACTTACTTGGTACAACAATTCCACGAACACCTACGTGTAACTCTAGTTACAGAATATATAACCCCCATACTTATCTTTAGCTTTATTTGGTAAAACAACTCTACGAACACCCAGATGTAACTCTAGTTAACGAATTTATAACCACCATACTCATCTTTAGCCTTACTTGGTACAACTACTCCATCAACACCTAGGTGTAACTCTAGTTACTGAATGTGTAACCCCATACTCATCTTTAGCGTTATTTGGTACAACAACTCCACGAACACCTAGGTGTAGCTCTAGTTACCGAATTTATAACCACAATACACATCTTTAGCCTTACTTGGCACAACTACTCAATGAACACCTAGGTGTAACTCTAGTTACAGAATTTATAACCACCATACTCATCTTTAGCATTACTTGGTACAATTACTCCATTAACACCTAGGTGTAACTCTAGTTAATGAATTTGTATCCACCATACTCATCTGTAGCGTTATTTGGTTCAACTACTCCACGAACACCTAGGTGTAACTCTAGTTACAGAATTTATAACAACCATACTCATCTTTAGCCTTACTTGGTATAACTACTTCATATAATACCTAAGTGTAACTCTAGTTACCTAATTTATAACCAACATACTCATCTTTAGTGTTATTTGGTACAACAACTCCACGAACACCTAGGTTTAGCGTTATTTGATAAAACAACTCCACGAACACCTAGATGTAACTCTAGTAACAGAATTTATAAGCACCATGCTCATCTTTAGCCTTACTTGGTACAAGTACTCCATAAACACTTAAGTGTAACTATAGTTACCGAATTTATAACCATCATACTCATCTTTAGCCTTACATGGTACAACTACTTTATGAACACCTAGTTGTAACTCTAGTTACAGAATTTATAACCACCATACTCATCTTTAGCCTTACTTGGTACAACTACTCCATGTACACTTAGGTTTAACTCTTGTTACCGAATTTATAACCACCATACTCATCTTTAGCTTTACTTGGTACAACCACTCCACGAACACGTTAACGAATTTGTAACCACCATACGCATCTTTAGCGTTATTTGGAACAACAACTCCACGAATACCAATATGTAACTCTAGTTACCTAATTTATAACCACCATACTCATCGTTAGTACTTAGCCTTACTTGGTACAACTACTCCATATAATACGTATGTGTAACCCTAGTTACCGAATGTGTAACCCCATACTCATCTTTAGCGTTATGTGGTACAACAACTCCACGAACACCTAGGTGTAGCTCTAGTAACCGAATTTATAACCACCATACTCATCTTTAGTTTTACTTGGTACAACTACTCCACGAACACCTAGGTGCAACTCTAGTTTCCGAATTTATAACACCAAACACATCTTTAGCCTTACTTGGTACAACTACTCCATGAACACCTAGGTGTAACACTAGTTACAGAATTTATAACCACCATACTCATTTTTAGCCTTACTTGGTACAACTACTCCATATAATACCTAGGTGTAAGTTTAGTTACCTAATTTATAACCACCATACTCATCTTTAGCGTTATTTGGTACAACAACTCCACGAACACCTAGGTGTAACTCTAGTTACCGAACTTATAACGACCATACCCATCTTTAGCCTTACTTGGCAAACTACTCCATGAACACCTAGGTGTAACTCTAGTTACAGAATTTATAACCACCATACTCATCTTAAACCTTACTTGGTACAACTACTCCATGAACACTTAGGTGTAACTCTAGTTACCGAAATTATAACCACCATATTCATCTTTATCCTTTCTTGGTACAAGTACTCCACGAACACCTAGGTGTAACTCTTGTTACCGAATTTATAACCACCATACTCATCGTTAGTCTTACTTGGTACAACAACTCCACGAACACCTAAATGTAACTCTAGTTACCGAATATATAACCACCATACTCATCTTTAGCGTTATTTGGTACAACAACTCCATGAACACCTAGGTGTAACTCTAGTTACAGAATTTATAACCACCATACTCATCTTTAGCCTTACTTGGTACAACTACTCCATATAATACCTAAGTGTAACTCTAATATGTATGGTGGTTATAAATTCGGAAACTAGAGTTTCACCTAGGTGTTGATGGAGTAGTTGTACCAAGTAAGGCTAAAGATGAGTATGGTGGTTATAAATTCGGTAACTAGAGTTACACCTAGGTGTTCGTGGAGTTATTTTACCAAATAACGCTAAAGATGAGTATGGGGGTTATAAATTCGGTAACTAGATTTAAACCTAAGTGTTCATGAAGTAGTTGTACCAAGTAAGGCTAAAGATGAGTATGGTGGTTTTAAATTCTGTAACTAGAGTTATACCTAGGTGTTAATGGAATAATTGTACCAAGTAAGGCTAAAGATGAGTATGGTGGTTATAAATTAGGTAACATGAGCTACACCTAGGGGTTCGTGGAGTTGTTGTACCAAATAACGCTAAAGATTAGTATGGGGGTTATAAATTCGGTAACTAGAGTTACACCTAGATATTATATGGAGTAGTTGTACCAAGTAAGGCTAAAGATGAGTATGGTGGTTATAAATTCTGTAACTATAGTTACACCTAGGTGTTCGTGGAGTTATTGTACCAAATAACGCTAAAGATTAGTATGGGGGTTATAAATTCGGTAACTAGAGTTACACCTAGATATTATATGGAGTAGTTGTACCAAGTAAGGCTAAAGATGAGTATGGTGGTTATAAATTCTGTAAC
>NW_013679900.1:0-1221 GCF_000517525.1 Limulus polyphemus
GTATAGTTAGTTTTGTTTGTATCAATGTTACTTGTATAGTCGGTGTTGATTGTATCAGTTTTAGTTGGTGTTGGTTTTTTGAGTGCTAGTTGTATAGTTTGTGTTGTTTGTGTGAGTGTTAGTTGTATAGTTAGTTTTGTTTGTATTAATGTTACTTGTATAGTCGGTGTTGATTGTATCAGTTTTAGTTGGTGTTGGTTTTGTGAGTGCTAGTTGTATAGTTTGTGTTGTTTGTACGAGTGTTAGTTGTATAGTTGGTGTTGATTGTATCAGTTTTAGTTGGTGTTGGTTTTGTGAGTTCTAGTTGTATAGTTTGTGTAGTTTGTGTGAGTGTCATTTGTATAGTTGGTGTTGGTTGTATAGTAAGTTGTACAGTTGGTGTTGTTTATGTGAGTGTTAGTTGTATAGTTAGTTTTGTGTGTATCAATGTTAGTTGTATTGTCGGTGTTGATTGTATCAGTTTTAGTTGGTGTTGGTTTTGTGAGTGCTAGTTCTATAGTTTGTGTTGTTTGTGCGAGTGTTAGTTGTATATTTGGTGTTGATTGTGTGAGTGTTAGTTGCATAGTTGGTGTTGATTGTATGAGTGTTAGTTGTATAGTTGGTGTTGGTTGTGTGAGTGTTGGTTGTATAGTTGGTTCTGTTTGTGTGAGTTTTAGCTGTATAGTTGTTGTTGGTTGTATAGTTGGTGTTGTTTGTGTGAGTATTAGTTGAATAGCTGGTGTTGGTTGTGTGAGTGTTAGCTGTATAGTTGTTGTTGGTTGTATAGTTGGTGTTGATTGTATGAGTGTTAGTTATAGAGTTGGTGTTGGTTGTATAGTTGGTTCTGTGTGAGTGTTAGCTGTATAGTTGTTGTTGTTGGTTGTATAGTTGGTGTTGTTTGTGTGAGTATTAGTTGAATAGCTGGTGTTGGTTGTGTGAGTGTTAGCTGTAAAGTTGTTGTTTGTTGTATAGTTGGTGTTGATTGTATGAGTGTTAGTTGTATAGTTGGTGTTAGTTGTGTGAGTGTTGTTTGTATAGTTGGGTCTGTTTTTGTGAGTGTTAGCTGTATAGTTGTTGTTGGTTGTATAGTTGGTGTTGTTTGTGTGAGTATTAGTTGAATAGCTGGTGTTGGTTCTGTGAGTGTTAGCTGTTGTTGGTTGTATAGTTGGTGTTGTTTGTATAGTTGTTGTTGGTTGTATAGTTGGTGTTGTTTGTGTGAGTATTAGTTGAATAGCTGGTGTT
>NW_013679900.1:1835-6849 GCF_000517525.1 Limulus polyphemus
TTGTTGTTGGTTGTATAGTTGGTGTTGTTTGTATAGTTGTTGTTGGTTGTATAGATGGTGTTGATTGTATGAGTGTTAGTTGTATAGTTGGTGTTAGTTGTGTGAGTGTTGTTTGTATAGTTGGGTCTGTTTTTGTGAGTGTTAGCTGTATAGTTGTTGTTAGTTGTATCGTTGGTGTTGATTGTACGAGTGTTAGTTCCATAGATGGTGTTGATTGTATGAGTGTTAGTTGTATAGTTGGTGTTGGTTGTATCAATGTTAGTTGTATAGTCGGTGTTAATTGTATCAGTTTTAGTTGGTGTTGGTTTTGTGAGTGCTAGTTGTATAGTTTGTGATGTTTGTGCGAGTGTTAGTTGTATCGTTGGTGTTGATTGTACGAGTGTTAGTTGCATAGATGGTGTTGATTGTATGAGTGTTAGTTGTATAGTTGGTGTTGGTTGTATAGTTGGTTCTGTTTGTGTGAGTGTTAGCTGTATAGTTGGTCTTGTTTGTGTGAAAATTAGTTGAATAGCTGGTGTTGGTTGTGTGAGTGTTAGCTGTATAGTTGTTGTTGGTTGTATAGTTGGTGTTGATTGTATGAGTGTAAGTTGTATAGTTGGTGTTGGTTGTGTGAGTGTTGTTTGTATAGTTGTTCTGTGTGTGTAAGTGTTAGCTGTATAGTGGTTGTTGGTTGTATAGTTGGTGTTGTTTGTGTGAGTATTAGTTGAATAGCTGGTGTTGGTTGTGTGAGTGTTGGTTGTATAGTTGGTTCTGTTTGTGTGAGTGTTAGCTGTATAGTTGTTGTTGTTTGTATAGTTGGTGTTGTTTGTGTAAGTATTAGTTGAATAGCTGGTGTTGGTTGTGTGAGTGTTGGTTGTATAGTTGGTTCTGTTTGTGTAAGTGTTAGTTATATAGTTGTTGTTGGTTGTATAGTTGGTGTTGTTTGTGTGAGTATTAGTTGAACAGCTGGTGTTGGTTGTGTGAGTGTTAGCTGTATAGTTGTTGTTGGTTGTATAGTTGGTGTTGTTTGTGTGAGTATTAGTTGAATAGCTGGTGTTCGTTGTGCGAGTGTTAGTTGTACAGTTGGTGTTATTTGTGTAAGTGTTAATTGTATAGTTGGTGTTGGTTGTATAGTTAGTTGTACAGTTGGTGTTGTTTGTGTGAGTGTTAGTTGTATAGTTGGTTTTGTTTGTATCAATGTTACTTGTATATTCGGTGTTGATTTTATCAGTTTTAGAGTGTGTTGGTTTTATGAGTGCTAGTTGTATAGTTTGTGTTGTTTGTGCGAGTGTTAGTTGTATATTTAGTGTTGATTGTATCAGTTTTAGTTGGTGTTGGTTTTGTGAGTGCTAGTTGTATAGTTTGTGTTGTTTGTGAGAGTGTTAGTTGTATAGTTGGTTTTGTTTGTATTAATATTACTTTGGTTTTGTTTGTATCAATGTTAGTTGTATAGTTCGTATTGATTGTATCAGCTTTAGTTGGTTTTGGTTTTGTGAGTGCTAGTTCTATAGTTTGTATTATTTGTGCGAGTGTTATTTGTATAGTTGGTGTTGATTGTATGAGTGTTGGTTGTATAGTTGGTGTTGGTTCTTTGAGTGTTAGCTATATAGAGCTTGTTGGTTGTATAGTTGGTGTTGTTTGTTTGAGTATTAGTTGAATAGCTGGTGTTGGTTGTATAAGTTTTACCTGTATAGGTTGTATTGGTTGTATAGTTGGTTTTGGTTGTGTGAGTGTTAGCTCTATAGTTGTTGTTGTTGTATAGTTGGTGTTGTTTGTGTGAGTATTAGTTGAATAGCTGGTGTTGGTTGTGTGAGTGTTAGCTGTATAGATGTTGTTGGTTGTAGAGTTGGTGTTGTTTGTGTGAGTATTAGTTGAATAGCTGGTTTTGGTTGTGTGAGTGTTAGCTCTATAGTTGTTGTTGGTTGTATAGTTAGTGTTGTTTGTGTGAGTATTAGTTGAATAGCTGGTGTTGGTTGTGTGAGTTTTAGCTGTATAGTTGTTGTTGGTTGTATAGTTGGTTGTGTTTGTGTGAGTATTAGTTGAATAGCTGGTGTTGGTTGTGTGAGTATTAGTTGTATAGTTGTTGTTGGTTGTATAGTTTGTGTTGTTTCTGTGAGTATTAGTTGAATAGCTGGTGTTGGTTGTGTGAGTGTTAGCTGTATAGTTGTTGTTGGTTGTATAGTTGGTGTTGGTTGTTTGAGTGTTAGCTGTATAGAGCTTGTTGGTTGTATAGTTGGTGTTTGTTTGAGTATTAGTTGAATAGCTGGTGTTGGTTGTTTGAGTGTTAGCTGTATAGTTGTTGGTTGTATAGTTGGTGTTCTTTGTGTGAGTATTAGTTGAATAGCTGGTATTGGTTGTGTGAGTGTTAGTTGTACAGTTGGTGTTATTTGTGTGAGTGTTAGTTGTATAGTTGGTTTTGTTTGTATCAATGTTAGTTGTATAGTTCGTATTGATTGTATCAGTTTTAGTTGGTTTTGGTTTTCTGAGCGCTTGTAGTATAGTTTGTGTTGTTTGTGTGAGTGTCAGTTGTATAGTTGGTGTTGGTTGTATAGTAAGTTGTAAAGTTGGTGTTGTTTGTGTGAGTGTTAGTTGTATAGTTGGTTTTGTTTGTATCAATGCTAGTTGTATAGTCGGTGTTGATTTTATCAGTTTTAGTTGGTGTTGGTTTTGTGAGTGCTAGTTCTATAGTTTGTATTGTTTGTGCGAGTGTTATTTGTATAGTTGGTGTTGATTGTATGAGTGTTGGTTGTATAGTTGGTGTTGGTTGTTTGAGTGTTAGCTGTATAGAGCTTGTTGGTTGTATAGTTGGTGTTGTTTGTTTGAGTATTAGTTGAATAGCTGATGTTGGTTGTTTGAGTGTTAGCTGTATAGAGCTTGTTTGTTGTATAGTTGGTGTTGTTTGTTTGAGTATTAGTTGAATAGCTGGTGTTGGTTGTATAAGTTTTACCTGTATAGGTTATATTGGTTGTATAGTTGGTGTTGTTTGACACAACCAACACCAGCTATTCAACTAATACTCACAGAGTGTTAGCTGTATAGTTGTTGTTGGTTGTATAGTTGGTGTTGTTTGTGTGAGTATTAGTTGTATAGTTGTTGTTGGTTGTATAGTTGGGGTTATTTATGTGAGTATTAGTTGAATAGCTGGTGTTGGGAGAAGTTTTAGTTTAATACTACTTTGTTGTGTGGTAGTTCCTGTTATGTTGTAGATTCTTGTTTTATGTCTCTATATTTTTGACAGCCTTTGTGATTGGTTGTATGTTGTTGTTTGCAGTTATAGAAAAGGAGGTTTTTCGTGTTCTTTCGGACAGAGAGTAATGGGATGATCACCATCACAAACCACACAACGTGGAAGAGATTTATAGGTTTCAATCACATGTCTATAGCTTTGGCAACTGTAACATTGCGTCACAACTACGGCAGGCCTTTTAGTTTTCTCTACCTTGAACGTCTGGTACTAGAGTATAATACCATTTGATATTGGATATATTGTTTGTTGTTTGTATGTACTTCGATAATGTTTGTGAGTTGTTGCATTCTGCTTGAAGTGATTCTTTCAACTTTTTTGAATGTGGTGTTATTCCGTATTAGTCCCGCCTGTATTTGTTGTACATGAGTGTTGTAATCTATACCTCTGATTACAAATTATTTTGTATTGGGTTTCATTCCTGGTAAATGTATCGTAATGTTTCCTGGCCTTTTGAACAATCTTGGAGTAGACTGTTTAGGTCAGCCGGCTCCGCTCCTTTTATTGGAACGCCACCATTGACCGCTAAATGTTTAATGTGATTTTATGTTTTCGGTTTACATGTTCTTATTTCGGCAGCCAGTTCCAATTATAGGAACCTGTGATGTCTTCTATTATTATTGTGTATTTACATAGTTCTTTTCATTTTTCCTGTGTGTTTTGTTTGTTCTTGTCTGTGTTCATTGATGGTTTAAGTTTATTTTATTTTATTTTTTTGTAGTCTAGTGTGAAACCCTCATTGTCTGTTTATTTTGTGTTTTGTGTTGTGTTAATACCCAGGAGGGATTTGTGTGTGCTTCTTTTTCGTTTTGTTTTATACATTCGTGACTGGTGTTGGTGTTAACTGATGTCATGATTAGGAAATCTACGGCTATCTGTAAATCTCCTAACCATTTTTCGTTTTCTTCCTATTTTTTAGTTCCATTTTTAGCAACTAAAATCAGGTTATCTAGACTTGTATTTGCATTTCTGCTGTTGCCAGCTGCATTAGTCTTACATTATAGTTGACAAGTGAGTGAGGTCTCTTGGCTTGAAGAGTCGGAGACGTTCGTCTTCGTCAAACTAAATAAGTAATTTCTGTTATTTGGAGTTA
Source organism: Limulus polyphemus (assembly GCF_000517525.1). Classification (NCBI taxonomy): domain Eukaryota; kingdom Metazoa; phylum Arthropoda; class Merostomata; order Xiphosura; family Limulidae; genus Limulus; species Limulus polyphemus. The sequence continues at coordinate 6,152 of NW_013679900.1, forward strand.
TTCTCTGTAGTCGCAGCCTATCCAGGCGAGTTTTCTGTGTGCCAATAAAAGCCGATTGACGATAAGCTGAGCTCGCTGATATATAATAAAAGTCTTAGTTAGGAGAAAGTAAAAAAGTTACAACGGTTTTTAACAATTTTCAGAGCAAAAAGCAGGTACGTCTCTCTTTTAATAGCTGGAACGAGAATCCTACAATGTAGAGAATATAGATATTGCTGTGGTTTAAGTTTCTCACTCTTTTCTTATTCACACCATTTAACTTCCAGTTTATACTACGGTTAGAATAAGCCATTAAACCTGAATTGAAGAAAAACTTCATAATTCAAATATTTTTAGCATATTTCGTAATTCTTGATGTAGAATATAGTTTTCACGAAGGAACGGGATATTTCTAGAAAATAGGTGGCGTGACACTAGTCACGTAACCTCGCTGACGCAACACTACCCCCTCCTTAATATTGTTCGTCCCGAACAATAACCACTTACAATAGACCAATAACAATTAACAATAACTTAATTAAATGTACAGAATTACAAACACAAAACTACAATTCAACAAAGTCTCTTAATTTTACGGGACGTATCTTCTTCCGTACTGGTCTCTGTCTCATTGGCTTCTGCTTCATGTGGATTCATCTGCTTCATCAGTAAATGTCCTATCATCGGTAACAGGCACATCAGTGTAGTAACTTCACCAA
>NW_013679901.1:0-2587 GCF_000517525.1 Limulus polyphemus
ATAATTCGCCAAAAATTCTCTAACCTGAAGAGCTTGTGATGATGACAAATGGACTATGCTCTTCTTATAGAGGTCATTTAAATGATCTGGAAGTGTATGTCCTTTCTTTATAATTATATTTCTTGCTTTAACATTGACTGGCTCTATCTCCTGGCACACACCCAATAATGCCCCTTCCTTAAGTGTCTGCTCACATTTAGAGTAATTGGCCACTGTTATAGGTACTACTTGATGACCTGCTACAAGTGACCTTCCAATCTTCAAATCCACTGGCCTGGATGGGTCTTCCACTGCTTCCACAAGCATTGGGCTTCCTTGAGAATGTTCTTTTATCCTATCCCAAATTATCTTCTCTGATAAAGGGGGTATTGTAGTTGACTTAAGTGCTGCGACATACAAATCAACGGATGCAGCAACACTTACTGGAATCTGGCCTTTGTTGTTTCCAAGCGACATTTTATCGAAGATAACTACACACTTCCTCGGTAGTAAATAGTCCAATCCTAATATGCATTGGTCTTCAATGTCCGTAATCTATGAGTGGGCGTACGAAGATTTTGTATATTTTTAGGGCAGTTGTTGGTGCACAGTTAGAGTGTTTGCCTGTAGTTAGACTGATGTAGTTGATACCTTTACTGATTTAGGAGTGGATGTTTTGAATGTGTTTGTTCCATGTCAATCTGGTGTCGAATGTGATTCCTAGGAATTTAATATTATTTCCGATTTTTATTTGGGTATCTCCTAACGTTAGTTTTATTTTCTTAAGTTTAGCCATGTGTTTTCGTAATTTTCTGTAAAAAGCTATGACTTGAGTTTTTGTTGGATTGAGTATCACTCACCATTTGTTGCACCAATTTAGTATTATACTAGTGTTTTTTTAATACGAGCTGTGGCTATAATTGGATTTCTGGATAAACTCCAGGCGGCAATGTCGTCAGCGTATTGTGAGTGGTATGTGTACGTTAGTTCGGGGAAAGGAGTATTATTAACGAAAAGAAAGTAATGGAGGGGTGAAAGAACTGCTCCTTGTGGCACTCCTGCTGTGATGTTAAATGTTTTGGATAGAGTGTTGTTAACTTTTACTTTAGCAGATCGTTTTGTTAAAAAGTTTGAGATCCATCTGATTAAAGTTTCGTTTACATTTAGCGTGTGTAATTTGTATTTTATGTCGTTGTGCCAAACACTGTCAAAAGCTTTTTTAAAGTCTAGAAATACGACTATGGTGGCTTGATTATTGTTTAATGATTTATATATTGACTCAGTTAGCCTCGTGAGGTGGTCTATTGTTTGTCTGATCTTTCTTGAAGCGTTTTGATATTTGGACAGCAGGTTGTTGGATTCGCAGAAGTATAATAGTCGGGTTGATATAATTTTCTCCATAAGTTTGCCGAGGCAGCTTAATAGGCTAATGGGGCGGAAGTTATCCTGGTTGGATCTGTTGGCTTGTTTTTTGGGTATTACTGTGACTATTGCTTGTCTCCATGTGTCGAGATTGTATCCACTTAGAAAGGATAAGTTCATGATATTTGTTAGGAGTTTGGGAGCTTTTTTCAACACTATGTTTCTTATGCTCTCTGGCCTGGGCTGAATTTTTGAGTGTTTTAATGTTGATTTTTAATTCTGAAGTAGTGATTTTTTGTTTATTAAATTTTCTTGGTTAGTACTATGTTGTCAGATGTGCAGGTAACCGGGAAATTCGGGGTTAAAAGTGTGGGTTAGAGTTAATAATGGTAGTCAGAATTGAAGTTCGGGGAATGAAGGTTACTGAAAGAGGTTTCATAGTAGTCGGCTAGTAAATGTGCTTTGTCTGCGTCTGTTTTGGCTGTAATGTTGTTGTGAGTAATAGGTTGAAATAATTGGTTGTTGTTTTCATTGGAGGAAAGGGTTTTGAATTTTTTCCAGAACTCTTTGGGTTTGTTTTTAGTGTTCTTCAGATCTAGTACGAAAGAAGCCACAGGAATTCGATGGGAAAGCACCATGGGAAGCAGAAAGAGCACAATTTGAGCTACTGGCAGAAATGAATGGATGAACAGAGGAGCAGAAAGCAGTGTACCTGGTAATGAGCTTGAAGGGACAATCACTAGAGCAGCTACCAGTGCTTTATAGTTGTGCCTGTCATCTGCTGACAACTGTCCAAGTATTTCCAGGAACTCAGGTATGGAACTCAATATCAGTCTGAAGTCTACAGGGCTAGGTTTAGGACGAAAGTCCGTGCTAAAGGGGAGAGCATGCAAGAGCTGGCACAGGATTTGGAAAGTATGGCACACAAAGCCTACCTAACTGCATCACCCGATGTCCTCACGTTGTTGCTGAGGGATCAGTTTGTACATGCCTTGGACAGTCCACAACTGAAGATACAAATAAAGCAAGAAAACACCCCTCTACTATACAGGAATCAATGTCCAGAGCTCGTGAATTCGAATCCTACGTTAAGTCCAGCACAGATGTACCAAGGTTGGTACAGCCATTAGGATTCAAGGCCAGAAAAGGTCAGCTTTCAGAGAGATTTGAGGGATTTTGCTGGCACTGTAACAAACCTGGGTATAAGAAAGCTCAATGACGGAAACTTCAACACAGGGAAGATGCC
>NW_013679901.1:3572-7220 GCF_000517525.1 Limulus polyphemus
TGAGAATAGTCACGTGGTCTCGATGACGCAACAGTATAAATTCCGTACAACTTACAAATATGCTATTTCCATTTTTGTATATTTATTGATTCAGGATTGAATCCAATACCTCTCTCATACCAGGTTAATGTACTACTAATTCAGCCGAAAGGTTTATCCTTTAGTTGTTTGCTAGTAATGCACTTTTTTTAACAACTGAAACTTCTATATCAAAAATCTTGTAGCCCTAAAACCACTTATGAGCGAGCTATGAATTTAAATCCGTATCACTGATATAAAAGACTGGGTACAGCTCTACAAACAAAACAATAGAAACACAATCTATGATGACAACATAATAATATATAATGGGTAATTCTCATATATTGGTAGCCTTTACTAAATAATTACAACAGAGCAGCTTCTAGGTCTTGTTTGTCAAATGCTGGAAATGCAGGAATGAGCAAAGGACTCAAGAATTCTGTGATATCAGACTTTAATTAGGTAAAAACCACATTCGTTTAACATCCCACAAACCTAATTACCCACATCAAGTGATATAATCATTTTACAGTAACAAGTACACACCATTATAATTGTATCGTTCTAGTATAGGATACAGTCTGTATGCCAACTGTTGCAATACAATGGTCTGAACAGAAAAGTATAGTATAAGGTATAAAATGACCCCTATGGTAATTGACCTTCCCAAGCGTTGATTAACGTCAAGTAGAATGGAGCCATCTTCATTACAAAAATGCTTAATTTAAAAGTAAGAAAATGTGCAAGTTTTTTTTTAATCCTACCCGAATAAGGATATATTCATATTATATTATGAAATGGCAAAATGGTGGTACTTCTTCTTATCATTCTCCCCTTTCCCTTAGTCCAATGCATTCCTATACCAAAACCTTAAAAATATAAAGATAAAAGTTTACTTATTTAACTTTGATTTACATTAATTTTTTCTTTGATCCAATGAGAAACTGTTTCCAGCACCAGGAAAACAAAATAATCTTTATTGTACACAGCTAAACCTAAAACACAAAATAAATATGGTAAACTCAACTTAATTACGTCTGGCATGGCCTGGTGGTTAGGGCGCTCGACTCACAATCTGATAGTTATGGGTTCGAATCCCCACCCCACCAACCATGCTTACCCTTTCAACGGTGGGGGTATTATATAGTGATAGCCAATCCCACTATTCATTGGTAAAAGAGTAGACCAGGAGTTGGCTGCCTTCCCTCTAGTCTTTTACTGCTAAATTAGGAACAGCTAGCTAGTGCCTTGCTTAGGTACCTGCAGAAAATTCCCTGACAATATGAATCTTTATTTATTTATTTTATTTCCAAAATCATTGCACCTGTTGTCTCTTTTTCCTCACAATGTTTTTTTTTAATTCCGTAATAACCTATTGCCATAAAAAGAACACCAGTAAAACGTGAATCTACTTTTGTGCACCCTTCTACGCATGGACCTCCGCAGGGGGTGGCAAAGGTTTCTTTACTCATTCAGCATACATATATGAATTTTCATGTTTTTATTCACTTCACAATTTCACATTACTTATTACATTTACTTTTCAATACTAATAAAAGTCGCCAGGTTTGTTAGCAGGTTTTACTTAAAACCTCTGGATCAATGATTTCCTACCCTATAGCTAAATATTGAAAAATGCCGCTACCACGGCGGCTTCATGAGCATGGCATTGTGAAACAGATAATCAAAGAGGAGGTTATAAAGATTTAGCAAGTAAAATTTGACAATTTTCTGATGCATAAAAATATTTTTAGTCTTTAAATCAAAATTAGTCGAACAGTCAATATTCGAAAAGAAAAAATGCACGAGCAAATAATTACATAAAAAAATCTTAAAACATGATACAAAAATCTGATATTTTGACCAAAGTCTCGTAATGTTTACTGATAATCTTCATAAAGGTACGCATACCGTATCAAAAGTTATAGTATTCTCTTGACTGTAATTGCTTAATTTTAAAGGCGAGTCCTTCCTCCCTTGACTTTGACCTCTCCTACTTCACCTGGTGTCCACAATATAATTTTTTGCAGGAGGGCCGCAAAGCTACTAAATATCGGCATAGCAGCTAGCACAGATAACCCTAGTGTAGCTTTGCGCGAAATTCAGACCCAACCAAATTAATTTTAATAAAGTATATTCAAATTGAAATATAATTAGTTAAAAACAAGTTAAATAAATATAAAACTAATAAAGGAAAGTAATAAGAATGAAATCGTAAATAAAGTTAATTTTGCATGATTATGTATGGCTCTCAAAACTAAAACGTGTAAAGCCAAATGAAATACAGTCCACAAATTCACAATACAGGCTGAAACAATATATATAAAAAAATTAAAATGCCAGGATAACAGAAAAATTTGAGTTAGTTTTGACTGATGATTGGTTTTTTGGTACACCATTGGCTTTGGTAAATTACATAATGTTGGCCCAACATCAGTTCACTGTTGTTTAAATTTTTGCTTGGAAGATCACCGAGAAATCAGAAACTAAAGGGGTATAACACCATTTTAATCGTCACTATTCTAGCCAAACATTCCTAACTACTACATGAATGGCAAATGTAGAGTGTATGCCACTCAATAGGTATACACTAAGGTAAGGGTTGCTAAGCTCTTACAGAAATAGCGGCACAGCTAATAACCGTTCTAGATTCTTCAGTGGTTGCGAACAAAACATTGCTACTCCATTTGGTGGTGGTCTTCACTCCTCAGATCATAAGATGTCTAGAAAGCGAGGAGGTGCAAATTTCCTTTCAGTTGTTGGGATTTCAACCAAATTACCATACTAGGCTAGTAGTTACTTCAACCCAGCAACTAAAAGTTTTCATTGACATCTGGGTTGATCCTTTCAGCCACAAATCTTCTCATCCCAATCTACCACTTCGTAGAAACAAGTCCAGAGAAAGCAAGGTTTGGTGAATTAAATGAGTAAGGTCTATACAATGTAGTTGAAAGCTTGCCTGTACACAATAATGAAAATTCATCAGTTTGCATTACTGGATTCACCCACAATGAACCAGGATATATTGTACCAATATATTAGTGCATGCTCTAAACTGTACCATCAAACTCTTGGATTGACATCAGCGGTGGGAGGAAGGCACAGAATTCATGTCATAAAGTATGTAAAGTTTTCTCGTGAATTTAATTACTGCATAATGAAGTTATTATGTAGCAAAAGCCCTCTACCAATAGGAGGGTGTCACACATTCTGTCATACATTGCCCACTGGCGATGAATAGTTACTCTTTGCTGGACGAATGATTCTGTCCTTCAGCAACTGATATATGTGAGTATTAAATATATCCCTAACACTCCAGGGAAGTGTACATGGTGGCTGCTTATAAGATTCACATCTCTGTTATCTTTGTGATTCTGAGTGATGCTTGCCCTTTCCATATGGCCACCTAGTGTGAAAAAAACATCAGCAAACTCACTCAGTTACTTTCCAAGTATTCTCTGTTGCTTGTACAATCTCCAACCAGCAAACCCCGACGTACTAGCAATCATGTATTTGCATCTTAGAATGGTACAACAATATTTCAATTAACTCGACCTTCATGTACTATACTGTTATGACAGCGGAAGTCACGTGACGCTAGTAACACGTCATGAACTTCTAGAAGGA
>NW_013679902.1:0-3605 GCF_000517525.1 Limulus polyphemus
CATGAAGATTGGTTCGATGTAGCAACTAAGAACTCTTTAGCGCACTTTTATTGATATACTTTTCTTAGTCAATATATTTTTTCATCTTCATAAATGTTGTTTTAGCCTGTGCAATTCTATCGATTGTGATTAATTAAATTAAAAACCAGCATTTTTATTGGCACATGCTAAAATATGTAGATCATCAGTAAGAAGCGTCTCTCGCGGCTAAACATTCTGGTCATACCATAGTCGTATCTCAGTAAGTGCAAAACCACACACAGCATCTGACCACACATTACGTTAATAGGCTGCACGCAAGCTATTGGCAATAAAATTCAATTCTCCAAGACTAAGAGACAAGCAAAAACAGCATTTTAATATCTCCGAATTTTAACTAACCGGACATAAGGAAAAACTTTGCTTTTGAACGTTCTACAAGAACAAAAATATATAATCATCTATGACTTCATCAAAGCTGTGGAAGAAGCTGGAAAGGGGTTCTTGGCTATAGGAGGAAAATCAAAGAAGAAGGGGACCTTATACCAGACCTGGAACAAGACAGCAGTAAGAAAATATCTAAAGAAACGCTTTCTGGACATTAACTTGCCACGACTTCGAAAATAATCAGTCAATGATACAGAGAAAAAGATAAAGAAATGAAAAACAAATCAAAGCATAAAAAGCATTGAGAGGCTTGCTATTGAGCCAAAGAAAATGTACATTATCTCGAAGAAGCTGAAGGGAGACTATGAAACCAATCAAGACACTTCTTTTCAAATGACATATGGAAGATATATATTATATTACCTCGTTTAAAGTCTCTATAGATTTAATACTTATAACTCTCTTGCCAGTCTTTCATTTAATATTACAATATTTCTTAGTGAAGTATTTTTAATAAAATAAAATAAATTTTGTCCATGAATACATTGAGTATTTGATTTGAATAGTCTGTGTGCAAATAAATTTTCATATTAACATTCAAAAAATACTTTTCCTCATCTAAAAAATCTTAAATTTCCTTCACGTAATCCCTAAAACGCCATAACTACATTTCAAACATTTTTTTCAGTAGAGCTTTATAGATTGTCTACTATTTTCTCTACTCTATCTCAAAACGGGATTGGTCAATTCGACCGACCTCGTAAGCACCAAAAAAAGAAGAAATATTCCTAAATTACCCTTTTTTCTTTCTAGGATGACTTCATATTGTAACTTGAACTTGATAGTTAAAGTAGCTCTAAGTTCGTAACACTATACATCTATTTATATTTAAATTTTATTGTTTTATTGCCCTTTGAACCGTGCGTAACGTGACCGGCACGTTCTCCGAGTGATTTACAACTTATATTATAATAACGGGGATAGTAGTTAAACTACCGAATCACGTGCGTGTCTCGTGAACCATTTTAATTATATTATTATTATTACTTATTTTACCTAATTTAGTCTTCAATATCTTAAAACTATCCGTAATTTTAGATTTTTTTAAAAAATATTCCAAAAATTATAAAAGTAACTGGTTGTGTCGAGTTTTAAACTCTAAGTCACTTAACTAAAATTACTTCTTAAATATTAATTATTTTCTCTCCCATACAAATGATATTAGCTGTGGGAATTTTCACGACTTGAATATTTGCTAAAGCTATTTTATATGAATATGTGGAAATCACATTATACAGTATTGTTGTAACGTGTTTTATTGATGGGAAGGTTATTTGGTAAAAATAATGTGAGGCACATTCCACATGAGAATTATGAATTAGTTTGTTTTTTAACAAATTTATCAGAATAAACTTCACAAATAACGAGTAGATGTATAATGTTTTCAAATGTTATCTACTCACACAGATTTCTGTAGTAATATAGTAATTTCAGGATCATTTAGCACTGATGCAACTAAGTTAACTCTGGGTAGTATGTCACAAAACAAGCTGTTTAAATTATTAACTGTCAATCCAATAAGACTAGGTCACATATAGTGGTGGAGTTTATATTATATGTATGGTTGTTTGAAAGGTCTTTTATTCACCCATTAATCATTTGTTTGTAAAGGAATTTAACAGAATTGGTGTAACTAACGTCTTGTTAAATGATTCACATGAATAAAATATGTTTAAAACACTAACAAATTAATATGAATCCCAATCTATCATTCGATTTATCACATGGCACAAAGTTATACCGGGTTCATGGCATTCCACCGTCCATTGTCAATATCACATAATAACTTATTTTAAGAAGTATTCATATATTTGTTTACATAAACTAAAATGTATCTACAGTTATCCACTCTTACTTACATGTAATTTGGAATTCAATGTTTACTTCATTGTCTTTACCTCTGTTAAATTATCCTTCCAGTATAATTTGATTTTGTATGGATTGTATGAGTATATGTCATAAAAAGAGTAATTATTACACAAGGCTACAGGTCAAGTTATTGGACAATCTAAGAATATTTAGTAATAGTAATGAAGAATCGTGAAAATTTGTTTACCCTGTAGTGACAGCAAAAACTCTAAATCATAAAGGTAACGTAAATTGTCGAGGTGGTCGCCCTCGTTGTTGATAGTCAAAAATACATTTTTCGGTTGAACTCCCAAGTCACTTGATAAGCATTAATCAAGTGCAGTTCTTATCTAGTCAATGTTTTCGAAACCAGATCGTTAAATTATTCAAAATTCTCCTTTCTAGTATATGTCATGGAATGACATATTGGTTATATTTCTTTCAACACCGTTCTTAAAACCAATGTTCTTACATGTCCTCATTGTATAACTATTTATATTATAATAGAAAGAGAACAATTAACTTCCCATGAATAATAATAACTGTTTGGAAACACTGAAAGTTATTTCTTTAATTATCATTGTAATTTTTTTACTAGAAGTAACATAAATGATATACTTGAAAGTAGTTTTGACGTTTTGTTTTTTATTAATGAATCAAGCTTATCTCAAAGAGAATTTACGTGATCCTTAAATAATGAGCTCCAACGTTTCGGTCGGTTCTATATCAAAACATATCGTTTCGTTTCTTCATTTTCTACACCTACAACATAAACTTATCCGGTGTCAAACACGTGCTGTTCCACAACAAAAATTGAATTCTGATACTTAATATTAGAGTACCTTAAACTTTTTGGTGACACACGGAGAGCAATGTTTCGTTTTCATTACTTTATTAAAAGTAAATATGGTTGTCAGTTTAGAATAAATAAATAATGTTATTTAAAACAAAGACGAAACATGTTTCTTGAGACATGTGATCTTTTTCTGTTTGTTTCCTGTGAAAATGTTTTGAAAAAGTTTCAGGATTTTTCACAATTAAAGCTACAAATATGGTTGTAACTTAATCAGTTATAGAATAATGGTGTAGATTGCTTAGTAATGAAACTATAAGAAACAGAAATACATAAAAAATGAAATATTCACAGTGATCTTTAGGACTTACTTGATAAAATCCTATATTATATTGTTTATCTTTACATATTACATTCGTATATACAAACGATATTACAAATTCTAAGGTCTGCAACAACTCTTCAGCTTATGACATTTAAAAAATTAATAATACTTTAAACGACAAACTAAAAATTACGACAACATTAGTGAGTTTTT
>NW_013679902.1:4271-6900 GCF_000517525.1 Limulus polyphemus
CTATGGGATTTTTTTTTTTTTTTATTCCTGTAAACTCCCAATGGAGCATAAGGCCGCAACAACACCTCGCCAACGGAAGGTGTTGTTGCAGTTTCTTGTAGCAGGTTGGTTTTTACGGGGTGGAGTTGCTAGCACCGCGCCCAACCCTCCCACTTTCTCAGAAATGTCATTTGAGATTTAATTGAAAGAGAAGGACACATTTTTATGGAAGACCAGAGGCCGCTGTGCTACTGTTTGTTTGTTTGTTTTTGGAATTTCGCGCAAACTACACGAGGGCTATCTGCGCTAGCCGTCCCTAATTTAGCAGTGTAAGACTAGAGGGAAGGCAGCTAGTCATCACCACCCACCGCCAACTCTTGGGCTACTCTTTTACCAACGAATAGTGGGATTGACCGTCACATTATAACGCCCCCACGGCTGAAAGAGCGAGCATGTTTGGTGGTATGCGGATTCTCAGATTGTGAGTCGAGCGCCTTATCCACCTGGCCATGCAGGAGCCTGTGCTACTGGGGGGTCAATCATTATTAATAATGCATTTTAACCATATCTTATGAACTAACTCGTTTAAGATTAGGGCCAGGGTTTATATTTGTTGGTTAAACCACGAGGTTACATCTCAACTTCATAGTTGAACTAAATGATAGAAATAATGATAAATGAACTGTAAAAAACCGATGAAAATTAAGTAGAATTTACTGTTTCACAACATACATAAACAGGGGCGTATAGGATTATACTTATATAAGTAAGATGCACTAAGATGCATAAATAACATAAAAAGTGACAACATATATTTTTTTAATTCTCACTTCATAAAACTTCAATAGCTTATAACTGCATGTCCGCGGACTTACAACGCTAGAAAGCGGGTTTCGATACCTGTGGTGGGCAGAGCACAGGTAGCCCATTGTGTAGCTTTGTGCTTAACTTCAAACAAACAAACAATTATTATTGATTGAAGTACATTACCAAGCCCAAGTTCTCCTAGATTAATTTACTCTAATCCTGCTTAAAATTATTTCAATTTGAGGGTATGCTGGTAGAGATCCTGATAAAATCGAAGTGGGTATACGCACGCCACGCGCTTAGTATTACTGGCGCACAAAAATATCCATTATATAAAGCAAAGTGTGTGTACGGGGAAAATACACGATCGTTTATCTATCCCTTCATATCTGTTCCTTATACGTTTCTACATTTCTTGTTCAATCAGCGCCAAACTTGATACAGTGATATAGGATGACGTGAGGAAGGTAATGAAGGGAATGGGGGTTGGACCCACCCATCTTCATCATAAATAAACGTCAATATACGTGTGTATCTGTTTCTTATACGTTTCCACATTTCTTCATCAATCAGCACATCTTGTCTTATAGATTAATTTACTCTAATGTTACCTCTTGTTTTTTGTTCGACCCTGGTTGTGGCGGTTGTTTGTTTTAGACAGTTACAACGTTAGATTAGATGAATTTATATATAATCCTATACACTCCTGAGTTCTTCAAAATGCAAGAGCAAACCTGTTCATTTCCTTCTAAAAAAGTCGATCTGTATTTTCTACGGATCATATAGTCATGGTAGGCTTAGCATATAGAACCAAACTCGACGAAAAAAATAGAAATGTCATATTTGGGGCCACAAAGGCAAGAAACCATAAATTTCGAGCCACGTCTGGATGTATACATCCATATCAGAGAACATCAGGTATAGTCACCTTTAAAGAAAAATGTAGAAATCCTGATGATGTCACATCCTTGCATCAGGACAGCTTACCACCTCACTTACAACAGCCATATGACCGGAGCTGTAGAGGTATTCCAGTTGATCAATGTCAGATATTACGTGACTTTCTAATAGAATATCAAGATACCAGCACATCTTTTAACTTAGATCCAACAACTAAAATATCTAATAAGATTGATACTAGAGATGCAGCCCTAACATTTGAAACAGACTGAGGTCTCCAAGGAACAAGAAATCTTGAAGAAACAAGGAGTGATGGAATTAAGTAGTAGTTCCTAGTCGTCAGTTATTGTACTAGTAATGAAGAACAACTAAAAATTGATTCTAAAGGATTTGATCCAATGTCGAAAATCATTTTCTTCCAGATAGAGCATTCCGATTAAAAAAAAAAAGGGTAAGCGTCCTTCTTTCTGACTTTATTCGTCTTCTGGTAGTCCATGCGTCAATATCCATTGATAAAAAGTGTAAATCAACGAAGTAAGTCGAGAGTGGATAGCCTTACTGTAAAATAATATTTAATATTTATATTACATAAGTTAAAGTCCAAAGAAAGCAACACTAAAAGGGCTAAAGTCGTGTTTACGAATAAATGACGTCCTTAGATTTTAGTTGTTTTTTTTCATGGAAATAATTCCTATCCTTAAGAAAATGCTTTCAAGTTTGTAAAATAGCTTTTTAGGGTTATACATTGTACTTCATTAAATTCACGGAATTTGGAAACAGCTATTTCTTTTCTCAATTCTTAATTTATATTCCCCAATTTCAACCACACTTTTAATTATATGCTTCATTAATTTTTGCGTTAGTCCAAATAATTTATATGAACTTGTTCGATTAGACTGTTTTTTAATCTGTTTTTAACTATTCTCTATAATTATCTCACGTC
>NW_013679903.1:0-6234 GCF_000517525.1 Limulus polyphemus
TATGTTTGGATTGTGTGAATCTTTGGGAGTATGGTAGCACGTATGTTTGGATTGTGTGAATCTTTGGGAGTATGGTAGCACGTATGTTTGGATTGTGTGAATCTTTGGGAGAAGGATAGCAGGTACACTGGGAAAGTGTGGATCTTTGAGAAAATGTTAGTGGGTATTTACTATACATAAAGCATCAGTATTGAATGAGCTTGGTCAAAGCATTAATTACATGACGGTTTTACTTGCAGGGTCAACAGGAGCTGCAGGACCACGCTTGTTTACCATTCATCTCATTGACGTTAGTACTGATAATCTACCTAAGGCTCATACGTGGTGAGTATTAGTTTCCTTGATAACACGTGCAATTCTCATGAACTCTTATATTTATACCATGAATAAGTGTGAAAAGAATTCAAATGCTATTTACAAAAATGTATGTAGGATTTTTGTTATATTGAAAAAAGAAACAAAAAAAACAAACAAAAATTAATTGTAGATTTTATTTGAAAAAAAAAGGAGAATCTTTCATTTAATTTTTACATATCCAATTTGCATTTGTTAAGAACATTTTTATTGGTTTAGTTTGAAAAGTTTCAGATTATTTTTATGAACTAATTTTTATTTGAAGTTAGTTTTTGCCACTTTAAGTGTAACTTATCTTTGTTAGACTAACTGGTCTATAAATATTTTCTTTTAAATTTACTATAAAAGTTAAAAAGTTTACAAATTGGTTAGACCTTAACTGACAATAGGATAAATTGTACAAAATAAAATGTTGCCTGGGTACCAAACACTAGTACAAAATAAAATGTTGCCTGGGTACTAAACACTACCTTTGAGCTATTTAATATTATGCTAACAAATGTTTTAGACTATTGACATCCTTCACCTTTTATTTTGTATAAAATTTGAATGCAAATTAATACCAAAATAATATTGGGGGGTGCTGTGTTTTAATATAATTGCAGTATGCAATGTTCTAATAATACAGTAGTCACTTGTTGGTTGTTCAGTTGATATGATAACAGATATAAAACATTTCATGAATAAACTTATAGTCCTAATGTTTCATAACAATTGTACAATACTCTTGTTGTGTAAATTAATTATTATATATTTTTCTTTGTTTAAAGACTGCATAATTTGTGTAGAAAACTAAATTTTGTATAATATAGTTCTGGTTGAAACTAATTACTGTGTATCTTTTTCTTGAAATGAGAACAGGTTGGATGATACATTTCTGATTTAAATTAATTTTATAATTAATGAGGATTGATTTTTATTTTGTCTAACACTTTATTTTTGATCAAAGTTTTTCCAAAGAGAGCAGTGAATCTTACAACTTTAAAACTTGGGAAAAAATTATAAACATCACATTTATGTGTACAGTTTATTAGTGAAATGCCACAGGCTTGTATAAAAATGGATTTGTTTGGCATCTTAGAGCCTAGTGATTCAAGTCTTGGGAACTGTTAGTTATTTTAGTTAGGAACTGTTTGGTATTGTGTCTGTTCATCCGTTTAGTTAATATCAATCATCCAAATGTTTTATACAGGAAAGTCTATTTCCGTTTTATTACTAGTTGAGCTTTTTATTAAAGTAATTTATTAAGTTTGATGCTTTATTTTTCGTGAAATAGACATTTCAAGTCTGTGAAACCAGAGAAAAAGAACATAACTTACTTGTACAAAAGTATTTATTGAATACATGCATGGTAATATGAGAACCCTGCCAAAATGGACTGAAGATTGGAAGCACACATCACAGGTTATTAAGTGTTCAAGGATTAATACAGAAGATTTTTTTATTATTATTTCATACAAGATTATTTAGAGATTCAATTATTCATTAACTAAAATAAAATTAAAACAGTTTCAGGGGTGGGCTCTCTCATAATATATAAAATTAATTCCTGAGATTTTTTTATTCATACAGAAATACTTACAAGATGTTACAAACCATTTTCTCTGGTTAATCAAGACAGTAAAAAGGTCTTTTCTCCACTAATGCCATAAGGCACTATATTATGCAATTAATAAAGGAATGTTATAAAAATATTACAATAGCTCAGATCTCAATGTCTTCAGTTTAAAGTGTATTAATAAAGATAATAGCGCAACAGTATAAAATTAGCACCAAAGGATTTCCAAAAATATACTTTGATCACAAATTAAGACTGTTAATAACGTGGATAGCCTAGGCCTAGAAACTGATGTTAAACTTACAATCAAACAGGAATAAAAAAAAAGATACATTCAAGCTATCATCACACAAAAACGTGTTTAAAAATTCCCATTTAAGTGGCATCCACATGCCCCTTTGGAAACTTATTAACAGTATTTATAAGCCACTTTATCATCCAAATAGTGTCGTCAACATGTCCATAAATTACTTTACCACACAGACGACGAAGTTCTATCACAGAGATTTACGGAAGCTACACACCAACTCGCTTGGTTTGCCTATACATAAACCAAAATGTGTGCGAGATACAAATGACCCTCCTTTCAAGAGAACACCCAGTTAGATCTTACTTAAATCTGTGAAGAAGTACTCAAAAATTCATTAACTGGTCCTGTTTAAAAATACTAATAATGTGAAGTCATTAACATACAAAGAGAAGAGTTAGCGTTCCAAACTAATAACTTATCTTGATTAAATAGTATGGAGAAGCCCACCGCTACAAACTGTTCACTGAAAAAACAAACAATTCAGTAATACTTGAAGGAATTTTAATTTTAGGAAGACAACTTGAATAGAACTAATTTGACTGAAAAATTTACATATCAATTTAAATTATAACCAAGTTAAGATCATAACTGAAAATCTACTAGAAATTTTCCTTTTATCAAATTTTACGAGTGTTAAAAACACACGCTCAAACTCGTATTATTCAATAATTAATACCCTTGAACAAACTTCTTGATTTTGTTGTCAAATTTGTGAATCCACAAACTTAAGATCATATCCTTTTAGACATAAAATTTACAAAAGCTGAGACTGATCATTAAACTCATAAAACAGCATAAATTTAATGCGTAAACTTTGCTAAGCCTTTTCTATAACAATCAAAATATCAGAATGTTAAGAGTGCTTTATGATTACTGTTATAAATTGGATCAGAAAAAAACATAAAAAAGACTCCTTTCTGATTTTCTCAACATAATTACATGGAGTTTTTCTTTAGAGAGGAACCTTGGTGTCCATGTCACACCATTATACCTGCTACATAAGAGCTCGCAATTATAAAGATTTCACGATCCATGTCATACCACTGGGTAAAGACAGCAATCAAAATAACTTCTAATAACTATGTACCATCCTTGTTCAATATATAAGCTTTGGAAAACCCAATAACTCAGTAACCCATTGAAACTAAAACTTGCCACTTGTGCATATTTCCCACTGGTGATAATTAGTAGAAAGGGGGTTTATTACAATAAGGAGGTTCGTATGTACAATGTAAATACCTACAACAAAAGACTATCTTATCCATACAACTGTCTGCCATGAGTTCGTCTAAACAAACAAAACATTTACAAAAATAATTAAGATGTGTTTTAAAAAAACATCATTAGAAGTGCTAATACATCTTAAAGGTGCTTAACTTTTACCTCTTAAAAATAATTCCAACTTTGACTTTAAGCAAAAGCAACAACTTGAGAAACAAATAATCATACAAGTAAAGAAATTCTAAAATTCAAATTGTAGCAAAATATCACTCGCATCGAAGTGACAACAATTACAAAACCTGTGATATCAAATGTGCCTTAAAAGGCAGGAGTTGGTATTAAAACCACAAGCAGCATTAGCATATCTTATCAGAATTCACAAGAAATCAGATTTTTCTAGATGCACAAATAAAAGAAATTCAACTATGGTAACATCATAATTTAGTATTAGCGACTTCAGCTACTTGTGAGATATTTGTATGCATAGTGAGGGGTTTAGACAGAGATCCTTAAGGGCACTATCCTCAATAAGAATAGGACTGAAGACCAATCACAGTTTTCACAGTGGTCTCTATTCTAGTCTTTCCAGGAGATACAGCATGAGAAGTGGGCTAATGCAGTGACCACTTGTTCTTTGGCAGCGATAGAGAACACTGTCCATCATTCTACTGCAAACCCACAAGTCTCTTCAATGGCTTGAGTCAGCTTCTCATAAAGTTTATTGTATGATTCATAAGATGGGATGTCAATTCTATTGAAGCTACAGAAAATAAGAAATAGAAAATGTTGTCATATCAGATAATCAACTTCCAGCTGTTCTAGGGTACGTTTTTCATACTAATGGTTAATGTTTTTATATAAATAAATATTCAAATACTGTTTATCTACTTAAATGTTTGAAAGATAAACTTAAAGACAACATAAAACACACATAATTCCCTATATGTGAGCACTAACATACCTAACAGTTCAATAGACAAGAAGCACTAGTCTTAACTAACATACCTAACAGTTCCCCAGACAAGAAGCACTAGTCTTAACTAACATACCTAACAGTTCTCCAGACAAGAAGCACTAGTCTTAACTAAAATACCTAACAGTTCCCCAGACAAGAAGCACTAGTCTTAACTAACATACCTAACAGTTCTCCAGACAAGAAGCACTAGTCTTAACTAACATACCTAACAGTTCTCCAGACAAGAAGCACTAGTCTTAACTAACATACCTAACAGTTCCACAGACAAGAAGCTCTAGTCTTAACTAACATACCTAACAGTTCTCAAGACTTAAAGTTCTAGTATTAACTAAAATAACTAACAGTTCCACAGACAAGAAGCTCTAGTCTTAACTAACATACCTAACAGTTCTCAAGACTTAAAGTTCTAGTATTAACTAAAATAACTAACAGTTCCAGACTCAAAGCACTAGTCTTCATTCTGGCGGAGGGATTTAAAATAGCTTAGTTGAGCTAAATGATGAACATTGCAAACATCCCAGGAGAAATAGTTTAATGGAGATAAACAATGGACATTATCTGTAAACAAGTATTCTAATCAGATTTGTAATCATCATCAAATGGTGATGATCTCCAGCGTGTCCATGAATAAGAATAATTTCAAAATGGTGGTAGTTACTGTCTTGTGTAACCCCCTTTTACAGGTACAAAATAAATACTTTTGTAACTAGAAATACCAAGAATCAAATCTCACAAGTATAGAAGACATTAAAATTATAAATATAGGTACATTTTAGAGTACAGGCTGTATAAACACACGTGCATGCCGAGTAATCAATTCATCAAACAAACATCTTAACGGATATGTTTACGTGGCACGTGACGATAGTCATCATTTTCCATTTTTATTTTTCCCGTCTAGCTAGAGCTAGTCTTAAGCGAATAACGTGTTTCTTACTGTTATCAACGTATAGTAAGTAAGTGATTTCTGAAAAACGGAGTTAAATAATCAAGTTATTCTGCAATCAACTTTTTTTTTTATTTAGTAACGAATAGTACATTAACTTGCCGTAGTTTCTATTTTATCAGAGGGGTGTTACCCTAATTAACCATGGTTACACGTTGGTTTTTAGAGTGATGACGTGTAATATTGTTTGTGTTTATAATGTCCATTTTTCACTACAGGAGGCTTGTCCAGACTTGAGTTAGTAAAAGCAACTTCTGGTTTTTTATACTTATAAGATTGGTTTTTAAGTTTTGACACTGGTTATATTCCTAAATGTTGTCACTTCTGTTGTTTTTTATATTTTAATTTCCATATTATGAAATATTTTAATCTCTGGGAAGAGACATCTTCAGAAGTCTTCCTGTTCCGTCTTTGTTTATCTAAGATAATTTGTTTTCACTGAATTGTATTATCTGTCACATACTGTGTCAAGAATGTTGCAATATTAGAACAATTATTTTTAACAAAGAGTTATTTACTAATAATATACTAAATTCAGATATCTCTGTAACAGCGCCATACTGTTTTCTTTAACTACAATTAATTTTAACAGAATTAGTTTGTTCAGTAATAAATATTCCAGTTTTACGTAACAATCCTATACTTTTTATCAACCCGACTGTCTCTGTTTGTGCATGCTGTACCCGTTACTACACTGGTGAAAATATTGTAAAGGTTATATGTAAGAGTTACGTCCAAACAAACTTGGAAATGCTACGTTAACTATTTTTTAACTCGTGATCTGTGTCATGAAGTAAAGTTTATAATCTGTAACCAAATTTCAGTAGTTTTAGTAGTCTTGTGAAAATTTGTACGAAGAAATCCTCGAA
>NW_013679904.1:0-561 GCF_000517525.1 Limulus polyphemus
ATTATTGGTATTTAAGTACAT
Source organism: Limulus polyphemus (assembly GCF_000517525.1). Classification (NCBI taxonomy): domain Eukaryota; kingdom Metazoa; phylum Arthropoda; class Merostomata; order Xiphosura; family Limulidae; genus Limulus; species Limulus polyphemus. Next base: position 22 of record NW_013679904.1, read on the forward strand.
TTAATATAAATTATTGGTATTTAAGTACATTTTCACTAAACTAGAATGTTTCGAGGTTCATATTCCTTTTAGTGGAACCCGAGTAGGTCAGGGGTAAGTATACAGACTTACAACGCTAAAATCCGAGGTTCTCTTCCCCGCGGCACCCCCAGTGTCTGCGGGCTGACAACGCTAGAATCCGGGTTTCGATACCCATGGTGGGCAGAGCACAGATAGTCCATTGTGTAGCTTTGTGCCTAATTACAAACAAACAAACTTCCAAGCGATGAACCGAGCGAAGATAGCCCATTGTGGTAGCTTTGTGCTTAATTACAAACAAACAAACTTCCCCGCGATGAACAGAGCGAAGATAGCCAATTGTGGTAGCTTTGCACCACAAAAATGCAACATCTGTTCAGTGTGTGACTTGGGCAATTATTTGAAGAAGCAGTGAATTTTGTATTAGCATAAATCAGTCACAAAAGTCTCAGGGCAAGAAAATACGCAAGTTTTAAATGAACTTAGATGTAAATAAACCGAGAAGAGGAAAGTTGTATTATT
>NW_013679904.1:1561-7230 GCF_000517525.1 Limulus polyphemus
TTGAGCATGTCTCCATAAGAAAAAATGGAAGATTGTTTTCAAAAACTCAAAAGTACGTTGATGGTGAAAAAAGTGAAAAGGGGCAGAGGTTTTGAAAGGTGTAATAGAAAAAAAATGTAACCATAAGTTTAGAGAGATAATTAAAAAAACGTGACCAGAGAGTTTAAGAACATAACCGGAAATTTAGGATGACGTTATCACAGAGTAACAGTAATTGAATAACAAACCAATAATACAATATATAAAAAGCTGTATTTCAACTATAAATATTGCAGTTGTAAAGAATACTGTTGAAATAAAGATAAGGTAAGATAAATTTGATGATATTTAGTCAGTGGATATTATAATGCTACTTCCAGACACTTCAGATGTCTCCTGGCGGGACAGCGGTAAGTATACGGACTTACTACGGTAAAATTTGGGATTTGAATCCCGCAGTAGACAAAAAAACAAACATATGAAACATGATAATTATAAAATCAGTTAGCAGTCATATTAATTAAACCATATGCGTGTATATCTCAGCACCTACCAGGGAATATCAGTCGCAATATCCGTACTAATCAGAACGTCAGGATATATGTTGTTCTTCCAGTATATGCGGCAGCCCTTTTTGTAACTGAATTATACCTTTACAACAATACCTTCCGTTACTACAATTATCTCTAATAATGATTAGAGATTTACTAAAACATTTTCACAACTTACACAATAGTGAAAAGTTATTGTTGCTGTAGAACGCAGAAAACAAATTCCCAAATTTCAAAACGTTTTCTAAGTAAATGTATGAAACTATGAACAAATAAAAAAAGAAAACTGAGCAACGTCTCACAGAAAAATCGTAATTATTGCGGAACATTAGTCTTTGCTGTTTTAACTGTACTGTTGTATTGGAACGAGCCATTACAATACGGTATCAAGAGATAACTTTAATAGTAAGGTAAGAAATAAAAGAGGCATCTAAGATGAAGCTGGGTGACAGAAGCGTAACTAGGTGCTTGAAAGATTCGGAGCTCTGGCGCATAGGAGCGAGAATTTTCGGTGTTTCAGAATGATATCGATCGTGGTTTTCTACTCTGATTTTTCAAGACACCAATTGGGGATTCGGGGCACTGTCAAATAGAATCGAGACACAGGCCCCGTTAGTCAGTGCCTAGCGACATCTCTGTTGGATGAAGATACGAAGGGCCAAATCCAGTGTCTCACCATGCAAGGAAAGTACAAACAGCTCGTGATCAGTCAATGGTAAACATTTAGAATAAGCTATACACATCAGAATATAATAACTTTGCTACCAACAGTTCATAAACTATAGATTAAAACACCAATCTATAACAACGGAATCATTAGAGCATCCAATGTTAACTGCTTTTCCCAGTCAAAAATGTCTAAAGACTTAAAAAGATTTATCCATTTAATGCACTGTGTGGAAAACCGGGGAAAAACACACGAATATGAAATACTTTTCAGGAGTAGAGGCAAGGGAAACTGTTTTATATGAAATTTTTCCTAAATTATTTGACTACAAATTGATGACCCTCATTTCTATATTTGAATACCAATTTATGACTCTCATTTCTGTATTTGACTACAAATTGATGACTTTTATTTCTATTTGGAAGGAAAAAGTTCTGGTTTAAAATAACGTGAATGTACTTGTACAGTTCTTCCTAAATCCGGTAATATTATGAATGAAAAACCAACTGACTTTCCGAGAAAAGGTTATTCAATAATCTCTTGTAACAGCCAAATACAAAATACGCCTATTTTAGTTACATAACACAAGCCAATGAAATCATCCTAATCTCGCGTGTGATAATCAAATGGAATATGTATTACCGTTATCGTTACAAGCGCCACCTATCTGGTTGATTCCCTAATTAACTCGTCACAAGGCCTTTAGGCCTAGTTTTATAGTTTTCAATTTTCTAGTAATTTCCCTGGAGTACGACTCTTTGCTTCAGTACTGTCTATATATATATTTAATCCATTATTAACACACGTCAGAACAGCATCCAAGTTTCTAAAAGATAAAGAACGTTTCTAACAAAGAAATGTTTAATTGAGTCGTTAAAACACCACATGTCTGACAGAAATAAAAATAATCTTATAATCTATCTCATTAGCGTTTGACGTCGTTAACATTTTTATAACTTTGAAATTATTTACGTTGGCCATCTCATGTTATTTTTTAACATCATATGGTTCATATTTGTTCATTCCGCAAATGAATAATCTTACGTTTAATCATAAACGTAAACCTGAAGCCTGTTTGGTTTGTTAATTATGTTGAATAATGTAAAACCATAACTTATTATATTGAAAAGTAACACTAGAAAACAAAGAAATATGGAACAGCTTGGGAAACCAGAACCATCGAGAAATAAACCAGCAACAAGTCGTACGCCAGCTGTGGTAAGCAAAGTGTGGCGTCATATAACATGTGAAAATCTAAAAATACAAAGCTCAATAGAAAAAGCCGTCTACGTGCTTCAGGCAACATTGCGCAACATAATCAAGAACGTTCTCTACCTGAAAAAACAAAAAACGATACGAGTCACGTGTACGCAAGATCCTTCCTCATCCAATCTTTGACAGTCTTTTAGTATAGCCACAGAGACAATTTTTTAAAACAATTTCAATATGATTTGTTAAGCACATACGTATTTTATTATAATTACAGTCTCTCTTGTCAAATGGTAACATTGGATTTTCAGAGTTCTGCCCTTTTCAAGAACACTTGGATACAGGTTTTTATAGTAAAATAAGCTAATTTGTCATTCAAAAAGAACTTACTCTTCTATGGGGCTAAAAAAATCTATGAGAGATACCAGAGACGTTGATTTCTTCTTGGCATAACTGTAGTTTAGGCTCTAATAAAATAAAAATATAACAAACAAATCTTATAAACCCCAACTGTGTTTAAAAAAGTGGATAATTCTAAACACTATTTCACAATTAGTTAATATATGTAAGAATTCATGCCCTAAATATTTCCATTATTTCTATTGTGCTTAATGCTGTTTTAGACAGAATAAACTCGCTTTAGTATGTAGAATGGCTATAACCGTCTTAGAACATGTCTGTGAGTCACATTTTACTTACATTCGTGTATTTCCTTACTGACTTCAATAAGTAGCAGAAATATAATTCAAGGATTTTCTTTTGTTGTTAACGTTGTTCTTTAAAACACATTTAACTGGACTTTGCCAACTAAAAACACAAACTTAGTGCATTTGGTATTGCCACTCTTTCCATAAAGGTTAGACTATTAATTGATATTTTTAAAAACTCTCGTGACAACAAAAAAGCAGTATATTTCGTTGTTTACTTTCTGATCATTGCAAGAAGTTTGTACAAAATTTTTTGATCAAAGGTGTGCAGAAATCTAAAGTATAAACGTTATTGCCTCGTTCCTACTTCGTGTAAGTATACCTTAGACAATATAACGAGAAAATTCTCTATTGAATATATTCTTTGTACCTGAAAATACTTCAAAGTATTGAGCAGTAATTTGATAAGTTAAACCTAGTTACCGGCGTTTTAAACACATTTTTCTTAACCTGTTATTTATACATCAAACTGCTTGTAAACCCATAATTTATAAATGTCAGAAAAACTTAAACAAAATAATCGTTAACATTGTAATGAATTCTACTATGTATTGTGTATAAAAAATGAGTTATTTCATCCAATCGCTTTGGTCAGTTCTTTATACCGAGTCTTATGACAGGCTAAAACATAAACTTACACAGTATGTCGACCCGAACGGTATGTTAAGAAGTCGGTAAATTGGGGGTTAAGAAACAATACTTTCTGTAAAAAATCAAGAACTCATCAACTTTCATTACCACCAAACAAATAATGCTCATTTCGTGATGTTTCGCGTATCTAAATGAAAACGTGATTTTGAAATACTGTTTATCGCTAGGCTAATGTGTCATCCATTAAATACTCTAAAAACATCATTAACAAACAAATACTTATCTGTACGTTACCTCCAGAGGTACATATTCCAGACCCGTACTTAATGGAAATCTTTAAAAGAAACAAAGTACATTCCACTCAGATTTGAAGACCAATCTCACGATTCAAGAAAAAAAAAATACGTTCATTTAAAAACACTACTATTATAGATGTGTTTAATCTTAAATAATAATAGAAACAACCAGAGTTGATAACATATATTGATTAAAATTGTATGCTAAAAACTTAATGTATTTTGATTACACAAACAACAAGAGTCATATGTTTTTAAACACATCCTAAAAACGATTGATATCTTCTTGCAACTGTACGAATTAAAGTTAGTTTTGGTAATTTAGTAAATTCAAAACAAAATAAACTGTATTCCCTTTGTGCTTATTTATTTTCCTCGTCAATCAGTTGTCTAGCAAAAAGACTTACTTTAAATGGAAATAATTTCTTCATTCTTCATGGATTTGGAGCAGATATTAAACGATATTCTTATTCACTAGGTCTGTTATTTCACTATATTTTTTGTTAAATTACATAATTGCGTTAAGAATAATTGTTTTATTTCTTCTTGCAGGAGTAGTTTATAAAATATACATATTTATCTCAATCTATCTAAAAGCTGCTAAAATAAAAAAAAATAATATTTAGATATATAAGAAATAAAATCTCGACATTTCTCTAACTTTACAAAATGGTGCATAAGGATCCTATTATATAAGTCAATACCTTAATGAAACCAGAATAATTAACTTATATTTTAAGATGTCTGATTGTAAACTTTAAACACTCTCATTATGCTTTAATCAGGACGTACTTTATCGTTTTGAATGAATCTGGAAACAATACTTACTTTAAACTTGCACAGAAGGTAACAGCAGGAGAATCTACTTCTTCAGGATCTTGTACAGTGAAGTCCACAGTAACCTGATAATCCATAAAAATCTGGTAAAATGTGATACTTTGATAAAGAAATCCAATCAAGGACATGATCATTAAACATTTCTGAAAATATTTGATGTACATATTTGATGTACACCCTCTGTCTATAGTTTTAGAATTATTCATCTCGGAACAGTACCTGTGAATAATAAATATAATGAACTTTAATCATTGATGGAGAAACTTCCTTTTAGAAAATTACATTTTAATGTTTAAGTTATGTTTTCCTCTTTTTGGTTATTGTTAAGCACAAAACTACACAATGGGTTGGTTATTTGAACTCTGTCACTGCAGGTATTGAACCACGATTTTAGCGTTGAGATATACAGTTTTGAAGTACTATAAGACTTATTCCCTTTGTGCATATTTATTTATTTATAATAACGATAAAATCCGGGTTTCGATTTCCCGCGGTGAATAGAACGTGAATAGCCCATTTTGTAACTTTACGCTGAAAACAAAACAAATATAACTTCCTAAATAATATAAAAATTGTGTACTATTTTGTTGTTCTTTGTATCCCACTATACTACAGGAGTTTAAGCACTGAGCCTAAAGATAGATAGCATTCTCTGAACTGTGACATATTTTGTACTCGATTTAAAGGCTTAACGAAGGTTTCGATGTGCTGCAATGCAGTTTGATGTTTATTACTTTATCATCAGGGGTCACCAAACTACGGCACGCGGGCCGGATCCGGCCCGCGAGGTTAGTTCATCCGGCCCGCTGCTGCACTGTGCCACAAATGAGCT
>NW_013679905.1:0-6228 GCF_000517525.1 Limulus polyphemus
ATATATATATATATATATATATATATATATATTATATATAATATCATAAACTACTTCAGTTTAATGTTTGAAGTTTCAACATTAAACCACTTGATATAAATCTTTTTAAATTGTAAGATTTCTGTTTTTCTTAGCTTAGGCTTAGTCATTAGCTAGGGATTTAGCAAGAAAGAGCATTTTAAACTCTTTATGGCAATTTTGCAAGAATTTTAACATTAGGTAACAGACTAATGGCACAACAAGTATGATAACGAAATGTCAACATTAAGGTAATTGCTACTTAATAATCCTCTTATTAAAGATATAAACTTATATAATTAGCTTAAAAGTAACAGAAGATTTTACACATAAATACTAAGACATATATATAACATCACGCTATTTGTCTTTCCTGAAACAATGACATTGTTACATGTAAGCTCGTTCTTGGACAAGATGGCAGTAGGTATAAAAGACCTATTTTAAGGTTAAAAACACGAAAACTAACAGTTTTTTTTGGCACAATGAAAGGTAAAATATTTATTATTAATTACAGTCGGTAACATTAACCTTGTTAATGGTAACGATGTTATCGAAACTAGTCGGTTGTAACTAATAATAAAGGTTTTACTTTTCATTGTGCCAAAAATGTTAGTTTTTGTGGCTTTTTTTTACTCTTAATACGTAGCATAATGTAACTGAAAAGAAATATACAGAAAACCTACTTGGAAGTTCGATGAGTACTGGAAAGGTGGTCCATTGTTTATCACTGGTACTCAAGATACGAATATACGCTCAACTCAATGGAACAAAACAGCGTGCTTCTATAGCTCCAACCTGGTACTATAATAGGATCTTAGCTCCAACTCTTAACTGTTTCACATGCCTAACCGATCAAATCGGTACTATAATACAATATTAGATCCAACATTTAACTGCTCCACACCTCTAACAAATCAAACTGGTGCTGTAATGCAATAAATCCAATAAAGTGATTTATATCAAAAGAAAACGACTCATATCTACGAGTCTTTTCATCATTAATATCATTGAATTATAGTTTACTCATGTATATTATCAAGGCAATTTGCGACCAGAATGACTTGATATTCTTTTACTTTCTGTCACCTTGAAAGAAAATCTGAGGATGAGTGATATTTCTATAGATCTGAGCTTTACTTGCATTAATTGTTTTCTTCTATCTTTTTTTTTAACAATAAAATGCAATTTTCTGAAAAGTAAAATAACACCAACTATGTACACTGTTTCAAAGTTTTGGCTAATTCTGGTTATATGTTATATAGGAAAGAAAATATTATGAATAATATTCTTACTTAAGAAACGAAGTATTATGAATATTAAGAACTACAAATGCAAAATATGTTTAAAATAAAATATATTTTACATCTACTTCACAACGCTTATGAATCGTCTACAAAGCCTCTTGTGGTGCCACCTGTATTGGCAAATGACCACGACAATTAAAAATATGCACGTATGGAAGCATGGTAGCTACGAGAAAAATAAGCCAAAAACATTTAATTTCTTATAATATCGGATTCTTATAATAATGCCAAAAGTAGCTTAAACAAGGATTTTACAACATATTATTAATATTAATTTCTGAGCCCTCCCCAGTGGCACAGCGGTATGTCTGCGGTCTTACAACGCAGGAAACTGGGTTTTGATACCCATGGTGGGCATAGCTTTGCACTTAACTACAAACAAACAAACAATTAATTTCTGATTGAATTAAGTTACCTAAATAGATCAGAACTAAACAAATGTCCATTATTGGCATAGCTAATAAAGCATACTGTTCAAACTGTCTTACTTATAATGAATAGAATGCACTGTTTCACATATGGGTACCTTTACTGTTAACGATATTTTCGGCCATAAACCCACAAACTCACGAGGTTTGGCCAGCTCAGAAGGTTTAGGACTAACCTAAATAAATATATATTATGTGCTCTTAAACTTATTTTATCAACACTCATTTAGTGATTCATTCACTATTATAAAGAAGTGAAAATCTGGATTTATTCTTTTCTGCCCAGTTAGTAAGTTTGATATTGAAATGAGCTCTTAAATCTCAGTTAAATATATTTATTACTTACTTATCTACTTTAAGTTGCTGTTAGAGATGGCGTTTCGAAATGAAAATAGACATTTATCAGTAAAAAATCTATATTTAATGTACGTTCCCGATTTAAACTTGTTTTTTTACTCCGATTAAATAATAAATTGAAAAATATTATTTATAAATTTACAATTTCGTTTGAAATTGGATTTGAGTTATTGATCAGGCAAAAATAAAATCAACAGATTAGGGATTAGTGTAATCAATATAACAGATTGGTGTTGCACTGTTCTTGTTTAACCATTATAAGTAGGAACCTATGAAAAATGTATTCAATTAATTAGCTATACTGATAACCAAGTATATTTTTAATTTCCTTCTAAGTGGGTAGTTTGCTCTGATCGGAAGTTAATATTAGTACAACTGATTACCTCATTTTTCTTGTTTAAGGATTTATGTAATCAATACAACAGATTAATGCACCGTTCTTGTTTAAGGATTAGTATAATCAATACAACAGATTAATGCACTGTTCTTGTTTAAGGATTAGTTTAATCAATACAACAGATTACTGCCCTGTTCTTATTTAAGGATTAGTATAATCAATACAACAGATTAATGCACTGTTTTTGTTTAAGGATTAGTATAATCAATACAACAGATTAATGCACTGTTCTTATTTAAGGTTTAGTGTAATCAATCAACAGATTACTACACTGTTCTTGTTTAAGGATTAATGTAATCAATACAACAGATTACTGCCCTGTTCTTATTTAAGGTTTAGTGTACTCAATCAACAGATTACTGCACTGTTCTTGTTAAGGATTAATGTAATCAATACAACAGACTAAGTTTTATTCTAAACTTCTGTATGATTGAATGAATCTACACAAATTCTTGAAGAAGTAGTACAGCAACGGACTGCTAGGAGTTCTAGTGCTGAAGAACAGCCTAATGTTGAAATCGGAAACATTATTCTTCCGAAAACAACTATTTTTCTTTTACGCCGTTCATATTCATTCCAAATATAAGTTTTTTCTGTTTTCATTTTTAACATCTAGAGTTTGAACAAATGTTTGCAGTTCGTGGTTGTGAAAAATAATTAACATACATGAATCAGAAATTTTTGAAAATAAATTAAGAACGCTAATAGATGAACAATGAAGATTAAAGAATAAGAAAACCTTATATATTGAATGGTTAATTTATTACAAGTATTAACTGGCGAAACAAAACAAGAACAAACCCTGCATTCTATTTAAGACTGTATAGAAATTACTGTTGGCAGTTCTATCAAAGACATTAATTATGAGAATGAGTAGTAAATAAACTGATTTGTTTTGTAGTTTTCGTTATCTTGTATGTATATAATTTAGGTTTAGTTGTGTAAACGTGTTCCTATTGGTGTAAGGTAAAACGCCCGCCGCAATCAATACGTTGGACCATAGACACAGTCAATAGAATCATTAATTACAGAAGGTCTAACAGGGAAAAACTGTAAAAAAATAAATAAATAAATAGTCGAATTAACATCCATAACACAAACGTACATACGTACTAACGATTCATGTCTGAAATGTGGTGATTATCGTCACAGTGGGAGGAGATATACATTCGTGAGGAAATGTTCTCTGCCTTGTAGTAATTTTGTTTTAGCGTGTCTTTTTAATTAGCTTATTATTAACATTGCCTGTTTTATTTCGTGTATTACTAAAACATCTGCATATTTTCAGAATCCAGGAGAATATATATATGTGTGTGTGAAAAACCAACATAGAAATTAACTTTTATTTAGTATTACATACAATAGACATACATTTTACGACGCAAAACATACCATGAGGACGCATTCTACATTAAATAATAACAGATCATTTGTATGTTACAAGTTGAAATAATCAAAAGAGAATAATATTCCTATCATAATTATTTTCCTTCTTATATTTTCGACAAATGTTATTATTTTAGTGTATTTGATAAATTTTATATATTTCGATTTTTTCACTATTCTGATTGAACATATAAATAATCCGATTTAGCCGCCATTTATACTTTTATATAATTGTGATTGAAATACTTTTCTTTGTTTGATATTTTAAGAACTCAAGATCTTTCAACAATGTTTACTCTTGAGATGTTTGTTTCTTCTTGTTTGATTTTTAATTAAGAACTCGAGATCTGTCAGCAATGTTTACTCTTGAGATGTTTGTTTCTTCTTGTTTGATTTTTAATTAAGAACTCAAGATCTGTCAACAATGTTTACTCTTGAAATGTTTGTTTCTTCTTGTTTGATTTTTAATTAAGAACTCAAGATCTGTCAACAATGTTTACTCTTGAGATGTTTGTTTCTTCTTGTTTGATATTTAATTAAGAACTCAAGATCTGTCAACAATGTTTACTCTTGAGATGTTTGTTTCTTTTTTTGTTTGATTTTTAATTAAGAACTCAAGATCTGTCAACAATGTTTACTCTTGAGATGTTTGTTTCTTTTTTTGTTTGATTTTTAATTAAGAACTCAAGATCTGTCAACAATGTTTACTCTTGAGATGTTTGTCTCTTCTTGTTTGATTTTTAATTAAGAACTCAAGATCTGTCAACAATGTTTACTCTTGAGATGTTTGTCTCTTCTTGTTTGATTTTTAATTAAGAACTCAAGATCTGTCAACATTGTTTAATCTTGAGATGTTTATTTCTTCTTTTCTTCCGAAAGATATTAACTGTTAGTGAAACGAGTTTTGCTATATAAAAGGAGCTGGACTAACGGTGAATATGGCCTGTATTTGCATATCGGTCATACATTATGAATAAGTAACATTGTTCCCAAAGTACGGCTTAAAGTATGCAGATAACCAACAAACCGTTAGCAACACAGTGAATTATCAATAGCGACTTTCTAAGCTTCTACTCCCATCAACTCTTCTTATTATCTTAGTTTTAACATAAAAGAGGCAATGAAAAAAGCTGAGAATATGCTAATCACAAGACACAGGGTGATTATGTATTGTAAACTACCTATTTAGTCTTTTAATGGCAAGACACAACGCTAAACTCAGGCTAAATGATCAGGTGGAGCTTAACGAGCTTAAATAAATAGATTTCTTTATACACTCTGGGATATTCATCCACGTAACCACCCAGTATGAGTTATCTTGGGCTAATTTTATTTTGTGTTTTTGAAGATGGTTTGAACATTAAGAACAAACTCATTCCTTGATGGTTAATAATGTTATAAAGTTGGTTACGTTGGTTATAAAGTTGTAGTATATTCAATGATGTTTTATTGATTAATCATACAAGTGTATGTATGTAACGGGCGACCTTTATTACCCACTGATGAAGCTTCTTGTTTTGGTGTGTTACACTCTGTACTTTCTGTTGATGGGCATTCATAATTTACACCAAGTTTTTATCTGTTTAATGTAAGTAGTTTCTAAAAATTACTTAAAGTTAGGTTTGAAATGGTTACGGTATTTTTTTTCTATTTTTTTTGCCCCGGTGGTTCAGCGATAAGTTCACGGTCTTGCAAGGCAAAAACCTGGGGTTCGATTCTTCTCTTTTTGAAGGATTACTATTGTGGTTACGATATGTACGAGCAGCATTTCTTTATTCATTGTTGTGATTATCGAGCATTGAAATCTTATTCTTGGATTTTCTACGCTCATCAATAGTGTGTACTATTAAATTACTGTATATTGTTTAGAAGCTTAGAGAAAAACGACCTTTAAACTCCAGATAATTGTAAAAGAACTTTTTTCTTGAACCAATATTTCACCTTTGTGGCTTCATTAGTTTTATATACTAACCCTGAAGAAGCCGCAAAGGCGAAATGTTGGTTCAAATAAAAAAGTATAAGGTCGTTTTTCTTTAAGCTGTTAATTAAAATGTGTAAATCCCTCCAGTTTGCACTATAAATTTTGAAAGACAACAAAACATTGCTGTATATTATCATATCTAATACCACGGTGATGGATGTAGAGGTATTTCTAGTAGCTGGAGAAGACCTTTATCAGTAGGTATTTCTAGTAGCTGGAGGAGACCTTTATCAGTAGGTATTTCTAGTAGCTTGGAGAAGACCTTTATCAGTAGGTATTTCTAGTAGCTGGAGGAGACCTTTATCAGTAGGTATTTCTAGTAGCTGGAGAAGACCTTTATCAGTAGGGATTTCT
>NW_013679906.1:0-4749 GCF_000517525.1 Limulus polyphemus
TGATGTTTGACAGAACAATATTATTACCAAAGATGTTCTTCTACCAAACTTTGTTGACACAGTTAAAGTTCTGATGTTTGACAGAACAATATTATTACCAAAGATGTTCTTCTACCAAACTTTGTTGACACAGTTAAAGTTCTGATGTTTGACAGAACAATATTATTACCAAAGATGTTCTTCTACCAAACTTTGTTGACACAGTTAAAGTTCTGACTGTTTGACAGAACAATATTATTACCAAAGATTGTTCTTCTACCAAACTTTGTTGACACAGTTAAAGTTCTATACCAAAAATATATACCAACAGTGTTATACCAATAATATAATACCAACTATATCAACAATATTATACCAACAATACAATACCAACAGTATTCTACCAACTGTGTTTTAATTGAAATAGTTGTACAGTCGTTATTACACCACCTGTACTGGTACACCAGAACTGTCTGTCTGACGTCACAAGTTTTACGGAAGCGACTGATATTTAATAAAGACAGAGTTTAAATGATTCAAGTTTCTGGCAGCCGTTTTAATTTTATTATTTTAATTGCCACATATGAGAGTGATGCTGAGAAAAGATGTCGGGAGCCAAATAAGTTGAGCCTACCCCTAGCGATGGTAACGTTCAATTACAGCACGAATACCTTCGTATTAGACGTACAGTTCGTGTGCTACGTCTCAAAATAATTTAAGAGGAGGCCCACGCCCCTATATATATATATAGCGTTAATTTATATGAAATAAAACAAACTTACCAAAATTAAAGTATAAAATATAGGTGTCCATTCAACATGGCGACGTTTTATAATCTAGGTTTTTCAGAGTATTGCCTTTATGATGTTGTCAAAGAAACTTCAGATTAAATAGATTATATAAAGTTGGACGGAGCAATATCAATCAATACAAACGACCTGTCAGAAAAGATTAATTATACAACTTAATGTCAAGGAAGACAACGCTGGGAAAAATGACTAGAGCGAAGCCCTCGTGTCTCACGTGACCCTCCCATAAAAATATTCTGTATCGTCCTTCAATTCACCCTACCTAGCACGTGGCTGTAACTTCTCATCCTACCTAACATCTTGCTGTTCCTACACAGCACGTGTTCTACTTTGCTTACATGCCTAGCACTTGGATTGTATCATAATACTTCTTCGAGGTTCGACAGGTGAAAACTATGTAAACACATTACATTACTCATATCCTGGATCTGGGGGTAAGATGTAATATGGCCAAGGTTCGAGTCCCGACGGCTGAAATATTTATATATATTAATAGAAACGTGTGTATTCTTTACCTGATTCTGGGGTGTAGTGTTACACGACCAGTGTTCGAAGTTTGAGTCCCGAAAGTTGAACCGTTACATAGGAACATGTGTAATCTTGTCCTGGGTCAGTGTTCGAGGTTCGAGTCCCGAAAGTTGAACCGTTACATAGGAACATGTGTAATCTTGTCCTGGGTCAGGGGTACAGTGTTATGTAGCCAGTGTTCGAGGTTCGAGTCCCGAAAGTTGAACCGTTACATAGGAACATGTGTAATCTTGTCCTGGGTCAGGGGTACAGTGTTATGTAGCCAGTGTTCGAGGTTCGAGTCCCGAAAGTTGAACCGTTATATAGGAACATGTGTACTCTTACCATGGGTCAGGGGTACAGTGTTATGTAGCCAGTGTTCGAGGTTCGAGACACAAAAGCTAAAACGTATGCGAAAAAACTTAATGTACTCTTACCCTGGATCTGGGGTATAGTGTCATGTGACCGGTGTTCCAGGATCGAGTCCCGACTACTGAAGGATTTCTTCGTGAGGATATCTCTCCGACATTGTTTTTATCGTCCAGCTTCCTGAAATACACATACAAATCACATCAGCCACGTCTCTCTCTATCCCTATTTCACACATAAATATACATACAAATCACATCAGCTATGTCTCTATCCATATTTCATACATAAATATACATACAAATCACATCAGCCACGTCTCTCTCTATCCCTATTTCACACATAAATACACATACAAATCACATCAGCCACGTCTCTCTATCCATATTTCACACATAAATACACATACAAATCACATCAGCTATGTCTCTCTATCCATATTTCACACATAAATACACATACAAATCACATCAGCTATGTCTCTCTATCCATATTTCACACATAAATACACATACAAATCACATCAGCCACGTCTCTATCCATATTTCATACATAAATACACATACAAATCACATCAGCCACGTCTCTCTCTATCCCTATTTCACACATAAATACATATACAAATCACATCAGCTACGTCTCTCTCTCTATCCATATTTCACACATAAATATACATACAAATCACATCAGCCACGTCTCTATCCATATTTCACACATAAATACACATACAAATCACATCAGCCACGTCTCTCTCTATCCATATTTCACACATAAATATACATACAAATCACATCAGCCACGTCTCTCTCTATCCATATTTCACACATAAATACACAAACAAATCACATCAGCTACGTCTCTCTATATCCATATTTCACACATAAATACACATACAAATCACATCAGCTACGTCTCTCTCTAGCCATATTTCACACATAAATGCACATACAAATTTCTTGTTCAGCAAATTTACGAAATTTTTAGAAAACTTCTCGACAGACATTTTTTTTTCATTCAAAAGTCGTGTAGGTGAAATATAGCACGAATATAACAAAATACAAATGTATTTCATTCCTGTATCAACTATTGAAGCTCTGAAAATGTACTTAGATCCAGTCACAAATTATAAAGTATTCCAACTAAAGGCGGAGGAAAAGTAACTGTCCAGCGAGACTGACCGATAAGATGACAACGACTCATGTACAAAATTATATTTCAAACAATAATAAATGTGTAAAAAAAAACGTTTTAAAGGACGTCATAATAACAAACAACGCGACAGTTATACTTTTCAGAGATTATCCGGAAAGGTTTACTGATATTTCAGTTTGGCCTTGTCGTCGTTAGAACATAGAACCGGAACGACAGTTTATAGAGAAAATACTATGTACGTTCTGAGCAGATCATCGACTGTGCAGTCCATACGATTATACTTTACGTTTGATAAAAAAAAAAAACATCTCCAGAAACAGATTTTTATAATACAAAATGAAGTTACTTTTTTTCCCCACGATATCACTAAAAAGGTTATTACGATTTTACCTAAGTAGTGAATATAATATTTTTTTTGATGTCACTACTTGTTCAACGTATTATAATAAATTATTTGTACACATCATAAAAACTTCCCTTCTTACCTTAAATCCACTAGTGGAACACTCGACAGACGAGTTCGACGTACAGCCCTTAGGGTTGAGGTTGTGGACGGTGGGGATGTTATCGAACCAAACGTCTCCACTTCCAACATCTTGATGGCTATATGTACATCATTTATGTCATAAAACATGAATAAAAAATTAGTCACGTGTCAGTGCAACGTCACAAGGCGTATCACGCATGCTCGACAGAGTGAAATAGACAATGGTTCAGTAACAATAAATACACGAGGGAAGTTTGGAAGATTGTTTGTTTGTTTGTTTTGAATTTCGCGCAAAACTACACTAGGGCTATCTGCGCTAACCGTCCCTAATTTAGCAGTGTAAGACTAGAGGGAAGGCAGCTAGTCATCACCACCAACTCTTGGGCTACTCTTTTACCAACGAATAGTGGGATTATAAAGCCCCCACGGCTGAAAGGGCGAGCATGTTTGGTGTGACGAGGATTCGAACCCGCGACCCTCAGATTACGAGTCGAGCGCCTTAACCACCTGGCCATGCCGGGCCAAATTTGGAAGAAACAACAACAACAATGATGAACCTTTTTTAGCGACACGTTTCTTTTTCTGCTATAATTCTTTATTTTTGTCAGAATTAGGTTGATAACAATTTATTAAGAAATACATATTTAAAGTACGAGGTTAGTTTCGAAGGAATGACGTCACGAAAAATTCAATCTTAAAACGTTTCACGAGAAAGTTTGGTTATTCTATTGGAATTTTCCGCGCAAAGTTATACAAAGGGTTATCTGTATATAATCTGGCACTGACACGAGGCAACTAACCAATAGCACCCACCGGGTGAGACCTTAATCGTGGGATTTGACCGTCATTCATAGAGCGCGTCCAAAGTATCTGGCGGCAACAGGACGCGAACCCTCATAGTTTAGATACGCTGGCCACTAGACCACGTCTTATCGAGCACCACACGTTCAAATTGTTATAGACAGTGAAAACTTTGTCAATAAAATTACACTATATTACCCGATGATTTTAAACACGTGATAAACTGTCCACTCAAATAACGCCTAAAGTTTATGTAACTGTAATACCGATCTCACCCAAACAACGAACACATTTTTTTTTAATGTGATACCACGTTATCTGTAAGTAGAACGTAAATAGAAAATAATACATCTTACCTCATAACTGTATGGATGTTTCTTACAGAAGACTGTTTTAAGTATGACAGTCTGAATAAGTGGAAAATATAACTAGTACATTAAAGTAACAGTCACGTATGTCAACCTATGATTTTTTTTTCTAGCCTGTTTTACTCGTATGTCTGAGTAACCTACTTTTTGTATAGCTTGAAGCAAAACATGGTCTGGCGAAATTTGTACCTACTAGTGCCATCTATGGGCCATATATTGAAATGCTAACATTTAATAAATTTCTATAATCACGGAGGCCCAGCATGGCCAGGTGGTT
>NW_013679906.1:5283-6760 GCF_000517525.1 Limulus polyphemus
GTAGCCCAAGAGTTGGCGGTGGGTGGTGATGACTAGCTGCCTTCCCTCTAGTCTTACACTGCTAAATTAGGGACGGCTAGCGCAGATAGCCCTCGTGTAGCTTTGCGCGAAATTCAAAACAAACAAATCTATAATCACGGTCACCAGTGGGACAGAGGTAAGTTTATGGGCTTACAACGCTAAAATCCGGGGTTCGATTCCCAGCAATGTATACGGTAGATGGCTCCATTGTGGTTTGGTTCAAAAACAAACAAAAGTATTATCACAGCAGCAAGTAACACTACGTCCAGGAAGTAACAAATCACAGCCAATCTAAAAACACAACTAATAGTGATGTACTGTTATTTGTTGTCAGGTCGCTCAGGATTGGTCACGTAGGACTTGACTAACTGATACTTTAACAAGGAACTTCCACTAAACGCTTTATAGGATCTGAACCCCAAGAAACAAAAATAATTTAATCAGATTAAAGTCTGAACAGGAGTATCGACTGGTCTGAAGCTGGAGTATAGACCGATATAAAGCAGGAGTATAGACCGATATAAAGCAGGTGTATAGCTGAAGTATAGACCGATATAGAGCAGGAGTATAGACAGATATAAAGCAGGTGTATAGACAGATATACAACTGAAGTATAGATTGATATAGAGCAGGAGTATAGACCGATATAAAGCAGGTGTATAGACAGATATACAGCTGAAGTATAGACTGATATAGAGCAGGAGTATAAACCGATATAAAGCTGGTGTATAGACAGATATACAGCTGAAGTATAGACTGATATAGAGCAGGTGTATAGACAGATATAGAGCTGAAGTATAGACTGATATAGAGCAGGAGTATAGACCGATATAAAGCAGGTGTATAGACAGATATAAAGCAGGTGTATAGACACATATACAGCTGAAGTATAGACTGATATAGAGCAGGAGTATAGACTGATATAGAGCAGGAGTATAGACCGATATAAAGCAGGTGTATAGACAGATATACAGCTGAAGTATAGACAGATATAGAGCAGGAGTATAGACCGATATAAAGCAGGTGTATAGCTGAAGTATAGACCGATATAGAGCAGGAGTATAGACCGATATAAAGCAGGTTTATAGACAGATATACAGCTGAAGTATAGACTGATATAGAGCAGGAGTATAGACCGATATAAAGCAGGTGTATAGACAGATATACAGCTGAAGTATAAACTGATGTAAAGCTGGTGTATAGACAGATATACAGCTGAAGTATAGACTGATATAGAGCAGGAGTATAGACCGATATAAAGCTGGTGTATAGACAGATATACAACTGAAGTATAGACTGCTATAGAGCCGGAGTATAGACTGATATAAAGCAGGTGTATAGACAGATATACAGCTGAAGTATAGACTGATATAGAGCAGGTGTATAGACAGATATACAGCTGAAGTATAGACTGATATAGAGCAGGAGTATAGACCGATATACAGCTGAAGTATAG
>NW_013679907.1:0-6223 GCF_000517525.1 Limulus polyphemus
GATTAAATAGGACCCAATAGCTAGTATCGTTCTATGACCCACTGTTGACTTTAGTCTGCTGTAACTTTCTTAATTAACTCAAATATTTACAACATATCTACATGTGTTTCCTTAAGTCCGACTGGATTAAATAGGACCCAATAGCTAGTATCGTTCTATGACCCACTGTTGACTTTAGTCTGCTGTAACTTTCTTAATTAACTCAAATATTTACAACATATCTATATGGGTTTCCTTAAGTCCGACTGGATTAAATAGGACCCAATAGCTAGTATCGTTCTATGACCCACTGTTGACTTTAGTCTGCAGCCAGTATGTTAATTAACTTATCTACTTACAACATATATACGTGTGTTTACTTAAGTTCGACTGGATCAAATAGGTACTAATAACTAGTATCGTTCTGTGACCCACTGATAACTTTAGTCAGCAGCCAATGTGTTAATTAACTCATCTATTTACAACATATATACGTGTGTTTCCTTAAGTCCGACTGGATCAAATAGGGCCCAATAGCTAGTATCGTTTTATGACCCATTGTTGTCTTTAGTCTGCAGTCAATGTGTTAATTAACTCATCTTCTTACAGCATATCTACATGTGTTTCCTTAAGTCCGACTGGATCAAATAGGTCCTAATAACTGGTATCCTTCTATGACCCACTGTTGACTTTATTCTGCAGCCAATGTGTTAATTAACTCATCTATTTACAACATATCTATATATGCTTCCTTAAGTACGAGTGGATTAAATAGGACCCAGTAGCTAGTATAGTTCTATGACCCACTGATGACTTAAGTCAGCAGCCAATGTCTTAATTAACTCATCTATTTACAACAATTCTTAATGTGTTTCCTTAAGTCCGAGTGGATTAAATAGGAAAAAAAATAACTAGTATAGTTCTATGACCAAATTTTTATTTTAGTCTTCAGCCAGTGTGTTAATTAACTCATATATCTACAACAAATCTACATGTGTTTTTTTTAAGTCCGAGTGGATTAAATAGGTCCCAACTACTAGTATCGTTCTATGACCCACTGTTGACTTTAGTCTGCATGCCATGTGTTAATTAACTCATATATTTACAAAACATCTACATGGGTTTCCTTAAGTCCGACTGCATTAAATAGGACCCAATAGCTAGTATCGTTCAATGACCAAATTTTGATTTTAGTCTTCAGCCAGTGTGTTAATTAACTCATCTATTTACAACATATCTATGTCTGTTTCCTTAAGTCGGAGTGGATTAAATAGGTCCCGATAACTAGTATCGTTCTATGACCCACTGTTGACTTTAGTCTGCAGGCAATGTGTTAATTAAATAATCTATTTACAACATATCTACATGTGTTTTTTAAGTCCGAGTGGATTAAATAGGACCCAATAACTAGTATCTTTTTATGACCCTTTGTTGTCTTTAGTCTGCAGTCAATGTGTTAATTAACTCATCTATTTACAAAATATAAACATGTGTTTTTTAAGCCCGAATGGATTAAATAGGACCCAATAACTAGTATCGTTCTATGACCCACTGTTGTCTTTAGTCTTCAGTCAATGTGTTAATTAACTCATCTACTTATAACATATCTATATGGGTTTCCTTAAGTCCGAGTGGATTAAATAGGACCCAATAGCTAGTATTGTTCTATGACCAAATGTTGACTTTAGTCTTCAGCCAGTGTGTTAATTAACTCATCTATTTACAACATATCTGTGTGTGTTTCCTTAAGTCGGAGTGGATTAAATAGGTCCCAATAAATAGTATCGTTCTATGACCCACTGTTAACGTTTTTCTGCAGTCAATGTGTTAATTAACTCATCTATTTAAAAAATATAAACATGTGTTTTTTAAGCCCGAATGGATTAAATAGGACCCAATAACTAGTATCGTTCTATGACCCACTGTTGTCTTTAGTCTTCAGTCAATGTGTTAATTAACTCATCTACTTATAACATATCTATATGGGTTTCCTTAAGTCCGAGTGGATTAAATACGACCCAATAGCTAGTATCGTTCTATGAACCACTGATGACTTTATAGTGCAGCCAATTTTTTAATTAACTCAACAATTTACAACATATCTACATGTGTTTCCTTAAGTCCGAGTGGATTAAATATGACCAAATAGCTAATATCGTTCTATGACCCACTGTTGTCTTTAATCTGCAGTCAATGTGTTAATTAACTCACGTATTTAAAACATATCTACATGTGTTTTTTAAGCCTGAAATGATTAAGTAGGACCCAGTAGCTAGTATCGTTCTATGACAAACTGATGACTGTATTGTGCAGTCAATGTGTTAATTAACTCATCTATTTACAACATATCTACATGTGTTTCCTTAAGTCCGAGTGGATTAAATAGGAATCAATAACTAGTTTCGTTCTATGACCCACTGTTAACTTTCTTCTGCAGTCAATGTGTTATTTAACTCATATATTTACTACATATCTACATGTGTTTTTTAAGTACGAGTGCATTAAATATGTCCCAATAACTAGTAACGTTCTATGACCTACTGTTGACTTTAGTCTGCAGGCAATGTGTTAATTATCTTATATATTTACAAAAGATCTACATTGGTTTCCTTAAGTTCGACTGGATTATTTAGGACCCAATAGCTGGTATCGTTCTATGACCAAATTTTGACATTAGTCTTCAGCCAGTGTGTTAATTAACTCATCTATTTACAACATATCTATGTGTGTTTCCTTTAGTCGGAATGGATTAAATTGGTCCCGATAACTAGTATCGTTCTATGACCCACTGTTAACTTTTTTCTGTAGCCAATGTGTTAATTAACTCATACATTTTCAACATATCTACATGTGTTTTTAAAGTTCGAGTGCATTAATTAGGTCCCAACAACTAGTAACGTTCAATGACCCACTGTTGACTTTAGTCTGCAGGCAATGTGTTAATTAACTCATATATTTACAAAAGATCTACATGTGTTTCCACAATTCCCACTGGATAAAATAGGGCCCAATATCTAGTATCGTTCTATGACCCATTGTTGTCTTTAGTCTGCAGTCAATGTGTTAATTAACTCATCTACTTATAAGATATCTACTTGTGTATCCTTATGTCCGAGAGGATTAAATAGGAAACAATTATCGTTCTATGACCCACTGTTGAACTGTATTCTGCAGCCAATGTGTTAAGTAACTCATCTATTTACAACATATCTACATGTGTTTTCTTAAGTACGAGTGGATTAAATAGGACCCAATAGCTAGTATCGTTCTATGACCCACTGTTGAACTGTATTCTGCAGCCAATGTGTTAAGTAACTCATCTATTTACAACATATCTACATGTGTTTTCTTAAGTACGAGTGGATTAAATAGGACCCAATAGCTAGTATCTTTCTATGACCCACTGATGACTTTATTCTGCAGCCAATGTGTTAATTAACTCATCCTTTTCGCATTCATATCGACGTGTGTTTCCTTAAGTCCGAGTGGATTGAATAGGAAACAATAATTAATATCGTTCTAAGACCCACTGTTGACTTTATTGTGCAGCCAATGTGTTAATTAACTCATATATTTACAAAAGATCTACATGGGTTTCCTTAAGTACGAGTGGATTAAATACGACCCAATAGCAGGTAAAGTTCTATGACCCACTGATGACTTAAGTCAGCAGCCTATGCGTTAATTAACTCATCTATTTACAACAAATCATACATGTGTTTCCTTAAGTCCGAGTGGATTAAATAGGAAAAAATAACTAGTAACCTTCTATGACCCACTGTTGACATTATTCTGTAGCCAATGTGTTAATTAACTGATATATTTACAACATATCTACATGTGTTTTTTAAGTCCGAGTGCATTAAATAGGACCAAATAGCTAGTATCGTTCAATGACCAAATTTTGATTTTAATCTTCAGCCAGTGTGTTAATTAACTCATCTATTTACAACATATCTATGTGTGTTTCCTTAAATCGGAGTGTATTAAATAGGTCCCGATAACTAGTATCGTTCTATGACCCATCGTTAACTTTTTTCTGTAGCCAATGTTTTAATTAACTCATATATTTTCAACATATCTATATGTGTTTTTTAAGTCCGAGTGCATTAAATAGGTCCCAATAACTGGGAAAGTTCTATGACCCACTGTTGACTTTAGTCGGCAGTCAATGTGTTAATTAACTCATCTACTTATAACATATCTATATGGGTTTCTTTAAGTCCGAGTGGATTAAATAGGACCCAATAGCTAGTATCGTTCTATGACAAACAGATGACTTTATTGTGCAGCCAATGTGTTAATTAACTCATCTATTTACAACATATCTACATGTGTTTCCTTAAGTCCGAGTGGATTAAATAGGAATCAATAACTAGTATCGTTCTATGACCCACTGTTAACTTTCTTCTGCAATCAATGTGTTAATTAACTCATATATTTACTACATATCTACATGTGTTTTTAAGTACGAGTGCATTAAATAGGTCCCAATAACTAGTAACGTTCTACGACCAACTGTTGACTTTAGTCTGCAGGCAATGTGTTAATTAACTCATATATTTACAAAAGATCTACATGGGTTTCCTTAAATTCGACTAAATTAAATAGGACCCAATAGCTAGTATCTTTCTATTACCCACTGTTGACTTTAGTCAGCAGCCAATGTGTAAATTAACTCATCTATTTACAACATATCTACATGTATTTTTAAGTCCCATTGGACTAAATAGGACCTAATAACTAGTATCGTTCTATCACCCACTATTGACTTTACTCTGCAGCCAAAGTGTTAATTAACTCATATATTTACAACATATCTACATGTGTTTCCTTAAGTCCGAGTGGATCAAATAGGACCCAGCAACTAGTATCGTTCTATCACTCACTGTTGACTTTAGACTGCAGCCTATGTGTTAATTAACTAATCTACTTACAACATATCTACTTGTGTATCCTTAATTCCGAGTGGATTAAATAGGAAACAATTATCGTTCTATGACCCACTGTTGAACTGTATTCTGCAGCCAATGTGTTAAGTAACTAATCTATTTACAACATATCTACATGCGTTTTCATATGTCCGAGTGGATTAAATAGGAAACAATAATTAGTATCGTTCCATGACCCACTGTTGACTTTATTCTTGGCCAATATGTTAGTTAACTCATATATTTACAACATTTCTATATGTGTTTTTTTAAGTCCGAGTGGATTAAATAGGACCCAATAACTAGTATTGTTCTATGACCCACTGTTGACTTTAGTCTGCAGTCAATGTGTTAATTAACTCATCTATTTACAACATATCTACATGTGTTTCCTTAAGTCCGAGTGGATTAAATTGGATCCAATAGCTATTATCGTTCTATGAGCTACTGTTGACTTTAATCTGCAGCCAGTATGTTAATTAACTTATGTATTTACAAGATATCTACATGTGTTTCCACAATTCCCACTGGATCAAATAGGGTCCAATAGCTAGTATCGTTCTATGACCCATTGTTGTCTTTAGTCTGCAGTCAATGTGTTAATTAACTCATCTACTTACAACATATCTACTTGTGTATCCTTAAGTCCGAGTGGATTAAATAGGAAACAATTATCGTTCTATGACCCACTGTTGAACTGTATTCTGCAGCCAATATGTTAAGTAACTAATCTATTTACAAAATATCTACATGTGTTTTCTTATGTCCGAGTGGATTAAATAGGAAACAATAATTAGTATCGTTCTATGACCCACTGTTGACTTTAGTCTGCAGTCAATGTGTTAATTAACTCAAATATTTACAACATATCTACATGTGTTTTTAAGTCCGAGTGCATTAAATAGGTCCTAATAACTAGTATCGTTCTGTGACCCATTGCTAACTTTAGTCATCAGCCAATGTGTTAATTAACTCATCTATTTACAACATATCTACATGTGTTTCCCTAAATAAGACTGGATTAAATAGGACCCAATTGCTAGTATCGTTCTACGTCTCACTGTTGACTTTAGTTCTGCAGTCAATGTGTTAATTAACTCATCTCTTTACAACATATCTACATGTGTTTCCTTAAGTCCGAGTGGATTAAATAGGAAACAATTATCGTTCTATGACCCACTGTTGAACTGTATTCTGCAGCCAATGTGTTAAGTAACTCATCTATTTACAACATATCTACATGTGTTTCCTTAAGTCCGAGTGGATTAAATAGGAAACAATTATCGTTCTATGACCCACTGTTGAACTATATT
>NW_013679908.1:0-1308 GCF_000517525.1 Limulus polyphemus
TGTGTCTTCTTATTGACAGTACACAGTATCGTTAAATCTTGTGTCTTCTTATTGACAGTACACAGTATTGTTAAATCTTGGGTCTTCTTATTGACAGTACACAGTATCGTTAAATCTTGTGTCTTCTTATTGACAGTACACAGTATTGTTAAATCTTGGGTCTTCTTATTGACAGTACACAGTATTGTTAAATTATGTGTTTTCTTATTGATAGTACACAGTATCGTTAAATCTTGTGGCTTGTTAGTGAAAGTACACAGTATCGTTAAATATTGTGTCTTCTTTTCGACAGTACACAAAATTTTTAATCTTCTTTCTTCTATTGACAGTACACAGTATCGTTAAATCTTGTGTCTTCTTATTGACAGTACACAGTATTGTTAAATCTTCGGTCTTCTTTTTCACAGTACACAGTATTGCTAAATCTTGGGTTTTCTTATTGACAGTACACAGTATTGTTAAATCTTGTGTATTCTTATTGACAGTACACAGTAATGTTAAATCATGTGTTTTCTTATTGATAGTGCACAGTATCGTTACTACTTGTTGCTTGTTAGTGACAGTACACAGTATCGTTAAATATTTTTCTTCTTATTGACAGTACACAGTATTGTTAAATCTTGTGTCTTCTTATTGATAGTACACAGTAATATTAAGTATTGTGTCTTCTTATTGCCAGTACTCAGTATTTTTAAATCTTGCGTCTTCTTATCGACAGTACACGGTATTTTTAAATCTTGTGTCTTCTATTGACAGTACACAGCATCGTTAATTTACTGTCAATAAGAAGACACAAGATAAAAAAGTGTACTATCAATAAAAAGACACTAGATTTAACGACACTGTGTTCTGTCAATAAGAAGACACAAGATTTAAAGATATTCTGCTTGGGTCTTGTTATTGACAGTACACAGTATCGTTAAATCTTTTGTCTTGTTATTGACAGTACACAGTATTGTTAAATCTTGTGTCTTCTTATTGATAGTACACAGTAATATTAAGTATTGTGTCTTCTTATTGCCAGTACTCAGTATTTTTAAATCTTGCGTCTTCTTATCGACAGTACACGGTATTTTTAAATCTTGTGTCTTCTATTGACAGTACACAGCATCGTTAATTCTTGTGTCTTCTTATTGACAGTACAGAATATCTTTAAATCTTGTGTCTTCTTAATGACAGAACACAGTGTCGTTAAATCTAGTGTCTTTTTATTGATAGTACACTTTTTTATAAATCTTGTGTCTTCTTATTGACAGTACACAGTATTGTTAAATCTTGTGTCTTCTTATTGACAGAACACAGTGTCGT
>NW_013679908.1:1557-6471 GCF_000517525.1 Limulus polyphemus
TGTCTTCTTATTGACAGTCCACAGTATTGTTAAATCTTCTGTCTTGTTATTGATAGTACACAGTATTGTTAAATATTGTTTCTTCTTATTGCCAGTACACAGTATTGTTAAATCTTGCGTCTTCTTATCGACAGTACACAGTATTTTTAAATCTTGTGTCTTCTATTGACAGTACACAGCATCGTTAAATCTTGTGTCTTCTTATTGACAGTACACAGTATTGTTAAATCTTGTGTCTTCTTATTGATAGTACACAGTAATATTAAGTATTGTGTCTTCTTATTGCCAGTACTCAGTATTTTTAAATCTTGCGTCTTCTTATCGACAGTACACGGTATTTTTAAATCTTGTGTCTTCTATTGACAGTACACAGCATCGTTAAATCTTGTGTCTTCTTATTGACAGTACACAGTATTGTTAAGTCATGTGTGTTCTTATTGATAGAACACAGTATCGTTAAATCTTGTGTTTTATTATTGACAGTACACATTATTCTTAAATCTTGTGTCTTCCTATTGATAGTACACAGTATCGTTAAATCTTGTGGTTTGTTATTGATAGTACACAGTATTGTTAAATCGTGTGTCTTCTTACTGACAGTACACAGTGTCGTAAAATCTTGTGTCTTCTCATTGACATTACACAGTATTGTCAAATCTTGTGTTTTCTTATTGATAGTACGCAGTGTCGTCAAATCTTGTGTGTTCTTATTGTTAGTACAGTATCGTTAGATCTTCTGTCTTCTTATTGACAGTACACATTATTCTTAAATCTTGTGTCTTCCTATTGATAGTACACAGTATCGTTAAATCTTGTGGTTTGTTATTGATAGTACACAGTATTGTTGAATCGTGTGTTTTCTTACTAATAGTACACATAATCATTAAATCTTGTGTCTTCTTATTAATAGTACACAGTATTGTTAAATGTTGTGTCTTCTTATCGACAGTACACAGTATTTTTAAATCTCGTGTCTTCTATTGACAGTACACAGTATTGTTAAATATTTTGTCTTCTTACTGATAGTACGCAGTATCGTCAAATCTTGTGGGTTCTTATTGAAAGTACACAGTATTGTTAAATCTTGTGTGTTCTTATTGATAGTACACAGTATCGTTAAATCTTGTGGCTTGTTATTGAAAGTACACAGGATCGTTAAATCTTGTGGCTTCTCATAGACAGTACACAGTATTGTTAAATCGTTTGTCTTCGTACTGACAGAACACAGTATCGTAAAATCTTGTGTCTTCTTATTGACATTAAAAAGTATTGTCAAATCTTGGGTCTTCTTATTGACATTAAAAAGTATTGTCAAATCTTGGGTCTTCTTATTGACATTAAAAAGTATTGTGAAATATTTTGTCTTCATATTGATAGTACGCAGTGTCGTCAAATTGAGTTTGTTCTTTTTGATAGTACACAGTATTGTTAAATCATGTGTGTTTTTGTAGATAATACACAGTATCTTTAAATATTGTGGCTTGTTAGTGATAGTACATAGTATCGTTAAATCTTGTGTCTTCTTTTTGACAGTACATAGTATTATTATATATTGTGTCATCTTATTGATAGTACACAGTATAGCTAAATCTTGTGTCTTCTTTTAGAGTACACAGTATTGTTAAATCTTGTGTCTTCTTATTGACAGAACAGGTATCTTCAAATCATGTTTCCTCTTATTGACAGTACACAATATCGTTAAATCTTGTGTCTTCTTATTGACAGTACACAGTATTGTTAAATCTTGTGTCTTCTTATTGACAGTACACAGTATTGTTAAATCTTGTGTCTTCTTATTGATAGTACACAGTATTGTTAAATCTTGTGTCTTCTTTTTGACAGTACATAGTATTTGTTGAATCTTGTGTCTTCTTATTGACAGTATACAGTATTTTTAAATATTGTGTGTTCTTAGTGATAATACACAATATCGTTAAATCTTGTGTGTTCTTATTGATAGTACACAGTATCGTTAAATCTTGTGTCTTCTTTTTACAGTACACAGTATTGTTAAATTTTTTATCTTCTTATGACAGTACACAGTATTGTTAAATCTTGTGGCTTTTTAGTGATAGTACACATTTTCGTTAAATATTGTCTTCTCATTGATAGTACAGAGTATTGTTAAATCTTGCGTCTTCTTATCAACAGTACACAGTATTGTTAAATCTTGTGTCTTCTTATTGAAAGTACACATTATTGTTAAATCTTGTTTGTTCTTATTGATAGTACAGAGTTTCGTTAAATCTTGTAGCTTGTTAGTGAAAGTACACAGTATGGTTAAATCTTGTGTCTTTTTATTGACAGTACACAGTAATATTAAATCTTGTGTTCTCTTATTGACAGTACACAGTATTGTTAAATCTTATGTGTTCTTATTGATAGTACACAGTATCGTTAAATAATGTGGCTTGTTAGTGAAAGTACACTGTGTCGTTAAATCTTGTGGCTTATTAGTGATTGTACACAGTATCGTTAAATCTTGTCTTCTTATTGATAGTACATAGTATTGTTAAATCCTGGGTCATCTTATTGATAGTACACAGTATTCATAAATATCGTGTCTTCTTACTGACAGTACACAATATTGTTAAATCTTATGTGTTATTATTGATAATACACAGTATCGTTAAATCTTGAGGCTTGTTAGTGAAAGTACACAGTATCGTTAAATCTTGTCTTCTTATTGATAGTACATAGTATTGTTAAATCTTGGGTCATCTTATTGACAGTACACAATATTGATAAATATTGTGTCTTCTGATTGAGAGTACACAGTATCGTTACATCTTGTGTCTTCTTATTGACCGTACACAGTATCGTTAAATCTTGTGTCTTCTTATTGACAGTACACAGAATTGTTAAATCTTGTGTATTCTTATTGATAGTACACAGTATCGTTAAATCTTGTGGCTTGTTAGTGAAAGTACACAGGATCGTTAAATCTTGTGGCATCCTCATAGACAGTACACAGTATTGTTAAATCGTTTGTCTTCTTACGACAGCACACAGTATCGTAAAATCTTGTGTCTTCTTATTGACATTACACAGTATTGTCAAATCTTGTGTCTTCTTTTTGATAACACCCAGTATCGTCAAATCTTGTGTGTTCTTATTGATAGTACGCAGTATCGTTAAATCTTGTGGCTTGTTAGTCAAAGTACACAGTATCGTTAAATCTTGTGGCTTGTTAGTGAAAGTACACAGTATCGTTAAATCTTGTGGCTTGTTACGATTGTACACAGTATCGTTAAATATTGTCTTCTTATTGATAGTACATAGTATTGTTAATTCTTGTGTCTTCTTATTGACAATACACAGTATTTTTAAATCTTGCGTCTTCTTATCGACAGTATACAGTAATTTTAAATCTTGTGTTTTCTTATTGACAGTACACAGTACCGTTAAATCTTGGGTCTTCTTATTGACAGTACACAGTACCGTTAAATCTTGGGTCTTCTTATTGACAGTACACAGTATTGTTAAGTCATGTGTGTTCTTATTGATAGAACACAGTATCGTTAAATCTTGTGTTTTATTATTGACAGTACACATTATTGTTAAATCTTGTGTCTTCTTATTGATAGTACACAGTATCGTTAAATCTTGTGGCTTGTTAATGATAGTACACAGTATCGTTATATCTTGTTGTTTGTTATTGATAGTACACAGTATTGTTAAATCGTGTGTCTTCTTACTGACAGTACACAGTATCGTAAAATCTTGTGTCTTCTTATTGACATTACACAGTATTGTCAAATCTTGTGTTTTCTTATTGATAGTACGCAGTGTCGTCAAATCTTGTGTGTTCTTATTGATAGTACACAGTATTGTTTGATCTTCTGTCTTCTTATTGATAGTACACAGTATTGTTAAATCTTGTGATTTCTTATTGATAGTACACAGTATTGTTAAATCGTGTGTTTTCTTACTAATAGTACACATAATCATTAAATCTTGTGTCTTCTTATTGATAGTACACAGTATTGTTAAATCTTGTGTTTTCTTATTGACAGTACACAGTATTTTTGAATCTTGCGTCTTCATATCGACAGTATACAGTATTTTTAAATCTTGTGTTTTCTTATTGACAGTACACAGTACCGTTAAATCTGGGGTCTTCTTATTGACAGTACACAGTATTGTTAAGTCATGTGTGTTCTTATTGATAGTACACAGTATCGTTAAATCTTGTTGCTTGTTAGTGAAAGTACAAGGTACCGTTAAATCTGGTGTCTTCTTACTGACAGTACACAGTATTGTTAAATCTTGCATCTTCTTATCGACAGTACACAGTATTTTTAAATCTCGTGTCTTCTATTGACAGTACACAGTATTGTTAAATATTTTGTCTTCTTACTGATAGTACGCAGTATCGTCAAATCTTGTGGGTTCTTATTGATAGTACACAGTATTGTTAAATCTTTTGTGTTCTTATTGATAGTACACAGTATCGTTAAATCTTGTGGCTTGTTAATGAAAGTACACAGGATCGTTAAATCTTGTGGCTTCTCATAGTCAGTACACAGTATTGTTAAATCGTTTGTCTTCTTACTGACAGTACACAGTATCGTAAAATCTTGTGTCTTCTTATTGACATTAAAAAGTATTGTCAAATCTGGTGTCTTCTTATTGACATTAAAAAGTATTGTGAAATCTTTTGTCTTCATATTGATAGTACGCAGTATCGTCATATCTTGTGTGTTCTTTTTGATAGTACACAGTATTGTTAAATCTTGTGTGTTTTTATAGATTTAACACAGTATCTTTAAATATTGTGGCTTGTTAGTGATAGTACATAGTATCGTTAAATCTTGTGTCTTCTTTTTGACAGTACATAGTATTGTTAAATATTGTTTCTTCTTATTGCCAGTACACAGTATTGTTAAATCTTGCGTCTTCTTATCGACAGTA
>NW_013679909.1:0-858 GCF_000517525.1 Limulus polyphemus
AACCAACCTGACCAAACATCAGCGTTTTCAGGCAATTCTTCGTAAGGTGGGCGTCCTGTTATCAGGTCCACTGGCAACCGAAGCTCCCGACCAAACATCAACTTTG
The DNA here is from genome assembly GCF_000517525.1 of Limulus polyphemus. Classification (NCBI taxonomy): domain Eukaryota; kingdom Metazoa; phylum Arthropoda; class Merostomata; order Xiphosura; family Limulidae; genus Limulus; species Limulus polyphemus. The sequence continues at coordinate 107 of NW_013679909.1, forward strand.
CTGGAGTGTATCCAGTGGCTTCATGCTCTGTTGTTCTATAGGCCATCAACAGTGGAGGGAGTAAAACATCCCATTCATCTTGGCGGCTATTACAAAACTTTGCCAATTCCTGTCCCAGTGTCCAGTTGTACTTTTCTACCATCCCATCAGACTGTGGGTGAAGTGACTTTGTCCTAGTCTTTCGTATGCCAAACAACTTGCAGCCTTCATGGAACACAGCTGATTCAAAGTTACAGCCTCGATCAGAATGCAGTTTGTACGGCATATCAAACCTGAAGAAGAAATCACAAATAGTCAGAGCTACAGTTGTAGCTTCCTGATTTGGTATTGCATATGCCTCAGGCCTTTTGGTGAAATAATCCATCAACACACAAATGTACTTGTTTCCAGCACGAGTTTGGCCAAAGGACCAGCAATGTCAATGGCTCCTCTTTCCATTGGTGTGGCAACTTGATATAACTTCATTGGAGCATGTCCATTATGCTTGGTCCCATTTTAGCACAACATGTACTGCAGGTCTTGCACCATTCTTTCACATCTTACCTCATATCTATCCTGTAAAATCTCTGTCATAGGTGACTCAATGTCTTCTTAACTCTGAGATGTCCTCCTGTTAAACTATCATGGGACTGATACAACACAACTTCCCGTAACTTTCTCGCTATAACTGTTTGCCAGGTCGTCACTTTCCCATCTGCAGTTTTCCATCTCCAAGCTTCAACTGGTCCCATTGTGCCCAATAGTTCTTTGTC
>NW_013679909.1:1858-3468 GCF_000517525.1 Limulus polyphemus
TGCTTGAATATTTCCTCTAGCTGGGATACTTCCTCATCAAATGTTGCTGCAAATACGATGACATCATCCAGGTACTCTAGGGCTATCCTCCATTGTAGGCCTTCCATTACTCTTTCCATCAGCCTCTCAAATGTAGCTGGAGCATTGCTAAGCCTGAATGGCATCACACAGTATTGCCAGAGACCTTGGCCATAATTAAATGCAGTCTTAGGTTTATCTGCTTCAGCCATTTTCACTTGATGGAAACCTGACTTTAAGTCCAGAGTTGAAAACTATTTGGCTCCACGTAGAGCATCAAGAGTATCATCAATTCTTGGCAGTGGGTATGAGTCCTTTTTGGTTATACTCTTAAGAGCCCTGAAGTCCACACAGCAATGTTGGGTCCCATCCTTCTTCTGGACTAACACGACAGTAGCTGACCAGGGACAATCTGATTTCTCTAACATCTCTTCCTTAATTAGGCCATCCATGACCTTCTCCATCTCTTGTTGCTTTGCCGGAGCTATTCTCTTTGGAAGGATCTTTATTGGATGGTGATTGCTTGTGTTTATTCTGTGTTCCACAAGGTCTGTGCAGCCCAGGTCATGATCTTCTTTTGAAAAGACGTCTGCATAATTTGTCAAAAGTTCCCTAACCTGAAGATCCCGTGATGATGACAAATGGACTATGTTCTTCTTATAGGGATCCGGTAAATGTTCTGGGAGAGGATATCCTTTCATTATGGTTGTATTTCTTGCCTTAACAATGATGGGCTCTACTTCCTGTCACACACCCAACAATGCCCCTTTTCTAAGTCTCTGCTCACATTTAGAGAAAATAGTTATGGGTACTACTTGATGACCTGCCACAATGTCCTTCCATTCTTCATGTTCGCTGGCCTGGATGGGTCTTCCACTGCTTCCACAAGCATCAGGGATGTTCTTTTATTCTACCCCAAATTATCTTCTCTGACATAGGGGATATGGTAGTTGACTTATGTGCTGTGACATGCAAATCAACAGATGCGGCAACACTTACCGGAATTTGACCTTTATTGTTCCCAAACGTCATTTTATCAAAGTTAACTACACACTTCCTCAGTAGTAAGAATTCGAAACCTAATATGCATTGGTCTTCAATGTCTGTCAAGTATACTTTGTGTCTGTCCTTTATGCCCATGAGCTCAATAGTTACCCACACTGGTCCCCACAACCTTGCATAATATCCTGTCACACCAAAGAGCTTCTGTATGGCTTTTGGTACTCCTTTGTGATCTAGCACCTTGATACTCACAAGGGTTTGCTGAGATGCAGAATCTATGACCAAGTCGCACTTTTGGCCATTCAGCTTTCCTGTCACATAGACACTGCGTGTCCTTGCCATTTTACACTTAGCTGTTGGGATTTTCACGATGGGGGTTGGTGGGCATTCCTCAATACCAACCATTACTAGTTTTTCTGAGGCTGGCTTATTGGTTGTATTCTTATTACACTGGCTCTTCATATGTCCTTGCTCTCCACAGTTCCAACAACCTTTCTGGGTAGCAGCCTTTTCTGCCGTTGCATCTTTCCTGTGTTGAAGTTGCCAGCATTGAACTCTCTTGTGCCCAGGTCTGTTACAGTGCCAGCAAA
>NW_013679909.1:3729-7480 GCF_000517525.1 Limulus polyphemus
CTGAGTTCTAGAGCAGCTACCAGTGCTCTATAGTTGTGACTGTCGTCTGCTCACAACTGTACAAGCACTTCCAGTGGTTGTCCCTTCAAGCTCGTTGTCAGGTACACTGCCTTCTGCTCCTCCTTCCATCCATTCATTTCTGTCAAAAGCACAAATTGTGCTCTATATGCTTCCCATGGTGCCTTCCCATCGAATTCTTGTGGCTTCCTTCGTACTAGATCACCCCTATTGATGACACTCGTGTCTAGAATGTGACTTCTGGCTGGACTGAAGATGTCTGGATTAAGGTTTAGCTGCAGGGTCTGGAAGGGGCTTCCCATTGTCTGGGGTTGATTAGGTCCATGGCTAATATATCCTCCTTGTGTAAAAGACAGTAAATCATCCTTTAATGTATTTAATTCATTTTGAAATTTACTAATCTTTTCCATTTGTACTTCATGCTAATGTTGTACTCTCTCTCCTTGTTTATTTTGCCACTGTTGCTGACTTTCCCGCAGATGTTGGAGACTTCCTTCTTGTTTCCTTTCTTGTTCCAGTTGCCACTGGTGCTGTTTTTCTTGCCACTGCTGTAGTCTCTCCTCTTGTTTATCTCCTCCAACCACTGCTGTAGTCTTTCTTCTTGTTTATTTTCTTTCTCCTCCAACCACTGCTGTAGTCTCTCTTCTTATTTATTTTCTTTCTTCTCTAACCACTGTTTTAGTCTCTCTTGTTTCTTTTCTTTCTCCTCCAACCACTGCTGTAGTCTCTCTTCTTGTTTATTTTCTTGTTCTTCTTGTTTCTTTTGCTTTTCTTTTATTGCTGCCATCAAATCTGCTAAGTTGAAGTTTGATTTGCCACTTCTCATTTCCATGTTGTTTTTGTTGTATTTTTTTTCATCCCACTTCTGACACCAATTTGTTACGTACCTGCTTGTTTGTTTGTTTCCGGTAGAAATTCTTTCTGAGGATCTTCAGCGATACAAGTCCTTTCTGGATTAAACCAGTTTATTCTTCCTCGATATACAAACTTTTAGTACACAGTAATTTCACAGTGAGTACGCTTCTCGCCACTTTAAATGTAACAACTTTTATAATACATGCTATAAATCACAGTGATTCACAATCTCAATAACTTCATTCTCGATGAGTGTAAAACACACACTTTACGGCTGACTAGCTCGAAACTAAAAGAATCATACATTACATGGAACTCAAAGTAACTACTGCTCTATCTGCATTCATATATCCCCCACGCTGTCTTTCCTTTTCCAGGCTTATATACTAACGAAGACGACTCGGACTTCCCTGATCATTGGAGAAAATCATCACGCGGGCCATCAACGTCACGTGACTTCCGCTGTCCTAACATTTGAATGTAATTTATACTTACCTTTAATGACGTATGCTCTGTCCTTCAGTCTATAGAAAACATATCAGCATCCACAAACTTTCAATATAATGGATACTGGCTGGCTTACAATGGAAAATGCAATCTTAGTAAGATGTTTCTCAGAATGGGTATCTGTAATATAAGGAATTAAGGTAATGTCACACTTTAACCTTTTGTGTTCCTATTGTGTCGTAGTTTATGAAGTTTTCTAACTTGTATCGATTTCATATTGATATTATAGGTAGAGCCGGCAAGTATTGGACTACCAGATCCAAGCTATTACCAAGGTCCTGATGACAATCAGGTAAGGCTTTGTGTTAATATCAGGATACTACCAAGGTCCTAATAAGAATCAGATGAGGCTTTGTATTAATATTAGGATAGTACTAAGGCCCTGATGAGAATCAGGTGAGACTTTATATTAATATCAGGATACTACCAAAGTCCTGATGAGGAACAGGTGAGGCTTTGTATTAATATTAGGATAGTACCAAGGTCCTAATAAGAATCAGGTAAAGCTTTGTATTAATATTAGGATAGTACCATGGTCCTAATAAGAATCAGGTGAGGCTCTGTATTAATATTAGGATAGTACCAAGGTCCTAATAAGATCAGGTAAGGCTTTGTATTAATATTAGGATACTACCAAAGTCCTGATGAGGAGCAGGTGAGGTTTTATATTAATACCAGGATAGTACCAAGGTTCTAATAAGAATCAGGTGAGGCTCTGTATTAATATTAGGATAGTACCAAGGTACTAATGAGAATCAGGTGAGGCTTTGTATTAATATTAGGATAGTACCAAGGTCCTAATAAGAATCAGGTGAGGCTCTGTATTAATATTAGGATTGTACCAAGGTCCTTATAAGAATCAGGTGAGGCTCTGTATTAATATTAGAATAGTACCAAGGTCCTAATAAGAATCAGTTAAGGCTTTGTATTAATATTAGGATACTACCAAGGTCCTGAGGAGGATCAGGTGAAGCTTTGTATTAATATTAGGATACTAACAAAGTCTTGATGAGGATCACTGTATCATCTCATTTCAGAGTCAAGTGTTTTAAGCTTCATAAAACTGATGCTAGACTATCAACGTGTGAAGTGATGAACCTTGAAGTTGTGTGAAATTGGCATGTTCAGAATTGCTAATGTTTGAGAACACTTGAACTAATCTTTAAGGCGTAGAAAATATTTTTATAAATTTTCTCTTCATTTTTAGGTCTATAATTTGAAAGAGGATTTCACACTGTATGAATTCTTTTTATGAGTTGCATTTGCTTGAGAAACTTTGGTTTAATCCAAATTCAGACAAATTAATTCATTGGTACTAGCAGTTTACAATTTATTCATGCTAGATTCCAGTAACTAATCAAAGTGTAGAAAAAGAGCTATGATCTTACTGTATACATCTGCATATAGAAAAAATGATAAAATATTAATTGTTTCCTTCAAGATAACCAGAGCATACAAAGAACTCATTCAGGGGCTGGCCAAGGAATTTGGCTGTAGACCAGGACATGCTGACCGTTTTTCAGAAAAAACATTCCAGTTTGAAAAGGAAATTGCCAAGGTGGGTCTGGAGATTCAGCTTAAACTAAATTTAGAATAAGCATTACAGGTTGAGAAGCATGTAACAAAACTAATAATAAGATGAGGAGTATGTACATATAATGTGAAATATTTTTACTACATTGAATATATATTTTTCTGTACTAAGACTAGTATGCTTGATGTATCTACTTTGTTATTACTGTGTATCAGATACTATAGTTCTTACACTAGAAACTTGATGTCTCCAATATGTTACTGTTTATCATATACTACAGTAGAAGCTTGATGTATCTACTTTGTTATTACTGTGTATCAGATACTATAGTTCTTACACTAGAAGCTTGATGTATCTACTTTGTTATTGCTGTGTATCAGATACTATAGTTCTTACACTAGAAGCTTGATGTCAGTAATAACAAAGTAGATAAAGTGGATACATCAAGCTTCTAGTGTAAGAACTATAGTATCTGATACAAGTGTAAGAGAAGCTTGATGTTAATAACAAAGTAGATCCTGTTCATCAGATACTATAGTTCTTACACTAGAAGCTTGATGTATCCACTTTGTTATTACTGTTCATCAGATACTATAGTTCTTACACTAGAAGCTTGATGTATCTACTTTGTTATTACTGTGTATCAGATACTATAGTTCTTACACTAGAAGCTTGATGTATCTACTTTGTTATTACTGTGTATCAGATACTATAGTTCTTACACTAGAAGCTTAATGTATTCACACTGTTATTGCTGTGTATCAGATACTATAGTTCTTACACTAGAAGCTTAATGTATTCACACTGTTATTGCTGTGTATCAGATACTATAGTTCT
>NW_013679910.1:0-4878 GCF_000517525.1 Limulus polyphemus
TATCACTAGTACAACATTAAACAATGAAATGTTTATAATAGTAAATATTAGTTATCACTAGTACAACATTAAACAATGAAATGTTTATAATAGTAAATATTAGTTATCACTATTACAACATTAAACAATGAGATGTTTATAACAGTAAATATTAGTTATCACTAGTACAACATTAAGCAATGAGATGTTTATAATAGTAAATATTAGTTATCACTAGTACAACATTCAACAATGAGATGTTTATAATAGTAAATATTAGTTATCACTAGTACAACATTCAACAATAAAATGTTTATAATAGTAAATGTTAGTTAGTCACTAGTACAACATTCAACAATGAAATGTTTATAATAGTAAATGTTAGTTATCACTAGTACAACATTCAACAATGAGATGTTTATAACAGTAAATGTTAGTTATCACTAGTACAACATTCAACAATGAGATGTTTATAACAGTAAATATTAGTTATCACTAGTACAACATTCAACAATAAGATGTTTATAATAGTAAATGTTAGTTATCAGTGTTATAAGATTAAACAATATTTTGATAAGACTAAGTGTTAATTACCATTATGATATGATTAAACAATGTTATGTAAAGTTTAATGATCCTTGTCTTAGAAAGAACAATGTAATTTTTAAAGTTCTATTTGACTGATCTTGAGGTTCTCTAAATTATGGTTCTTCGAGGTACATTATATAGTATTTCATTATTTCAATATATATATATATAATGATTTTCACCTGTCGGTCTTCATACCAATAAGTAGTTTCTGAACTTTAAAGGCATCACGGTGAGAGTGTTTCTTAAATTTGAAGAAAATTGAAAAAAATCTGCTTTCTAATGAAGCCATAAAAATATAACTGGTTCCATGTTTTTATGTTTTCGCACTTCTCTCGTTTTCATTTCAAGTTCCATTGTTCTACAATACGTTAGTGTGACCGAAGTTGTGCTGTTTGATATTTACAATCTTTACTTTACCATGCCTACTTGAAACAACAAGAACATGAAGCGTTTTTTTTAAAATATAACATTTTACCACGATGTTTTTCAGCAGTTGCCACACATAATCCTTACACACTCTTTACCAAAGTGCCATCTAGTGACACATATTGGAATGTATTTTTTCAATATTAGTACAAATGATCATAATTCATTACTGAATCGTTGAAAGTCAAACATAATATTTACAAAATGCTCACTAGACTTCCTTCTATGGGCAATTATTAGATAGTTTTTTTATCTTAAAGTCACGAAATTAACAAACGTGTTAATGTTAACATAGTAGAGTTTAATTAAAACTTTCAGTTTTCTTTTGATTAGTGTTAACTCCATAAAGTGTTTGTTTTAAATATACTAAACTTCTGTAACACAGAGTAGAATACAATATTTTGCACTAATTTTTATATTTTATAAGCTACTCGATTCCAGATGGAGATTTAAAACTACAGGGCACCTTTTAGTTTGTGTAAAAAAAAATTGAAGTAATTGATATAACATAGTTTTATTACTCCACTATATGTGAAATTAGTTTGTAAAATATAAGGTATGTCAGTTCACAATTAAAATTGTATGTGGTTATAATCTTACAGCAATGTATGCAGCGATGTATGTGGTTATAATCTTACAGCAATGTACACAGAGATGTATGTGGTTATAATCTTACAGCAATGTACACAGAGATGTATGTGGTTATAATCTTACAGCAATGTATACAGAGATGTATGTGGTTATAATCTTACAGCAATGTATACAGGAAATGTATGTGGTTATAATCTTACAGCATTGTACACAGAGATGTATGTGGTTATAATCTTACAGCAATGTACACAGAGATGTATGTGGTTATAATCTTACAGAATAGTAGTAAGCGACTCACATATCCAATCTTTAACCTCCTTCAAAACCGTTGGATAAATATTATCTGACACAGGAGCCTTATCGTTCTTTCAACTTAAAATTTTTCCGTAACCATCTCAGAATTAATGCAGTCATCTTGCTTCGATCTATCAATTGTTCAAGATGTGGAATACTGCTTAAATCTTCGTTAGCACAAACCGAAGAAAAAGCAAAATTTAATAACCCAGCCATTTAGTAATCATCAGATACTAACCTTCCTTTATCATCCCTCAAGGGTCATACCACACTCACATGTCACATTTTGCTTACCCTTAATATATTTAAAGAAATCCGACGACGCATTTCACTCTGTACCAGGGCTCATCAGGGTGGCTGGGACGCAACACACCTAGTAGTGGTCGAAATATTTTTTATATAAGTCATACAGATATATTATTTACAAAAAAAATATTCTTATATAAAACGTATGGTTTAAATACTAAGTCATACAGATAAATTATTTACAAAAAATATTCTTATATAAAACGTATGGTTTAAATACTGTTAAATACGTTTTGAAGGAAAACCATAAGGATCGAATAAATATTGTAGTGATTCATAATGAAATAAACCTAATGACAATGTCCAACTCACAAGCTATACCTTAACAAGCCATAGTGAACCTATGTTCTTCAACTCCCACATAAATATAGGTACACTGTTGTATGTTAGAGACAACTGAAACCTCCATACATTAATACTATTGCCAAATATATATCTGACTATAATCATATTTTGCCAGAAAAAAGCATTGAAACCCTAAAAAATTCTAAGTAGTTGTATTGTACAGCAATGTGTATACAGATGTAAGTAGTTATATTGTTCAACAATGTGTACCCAGATGTAAGTAGTTATATGGTATAACAATGTGTACTCACATGTAAGTAGTTGTATTGTACAACAATGTGTACACAGATGAAAGTAGTTATATTGTTCAACAATGTGTACCCAGATGTAAGTAGTTATATGGTATAACAATGTGTACTCACATGTAAGTAGTTGTATTGTACAACAATGTGTACACAGATGAAAGTAGTTATATTGTTCAACAATGTGTACACAGATGTAAGTAGTTGTATTGTATAACAGTGTGTACACAGATGTAAGTAGTTGTATTGTACAACAATGTGTACACAGATGAAAGTAGTTATATTGTTCAACAATGTGTACACAGATGTAACTAGTTATATTGTTCAACACTGTGTACACAGATGTAAGTAGTTGTATTGGACAATAATGTGTACACAGATGTAAGTAGTTGTATCGTACAACAATGTGTACACAGATGTAAGTAGTTGTATGGTACAACAATGTGTACACAGATGTAAGTAGTTGTATTGTAGAACAATGTGTACACAGATGTAAGTATATGCATTGTATAACAATGTGCACACAGATGTAAGTATTTGTATTGTATAACAATGTGTACACAGATGTAAGTATATGTATTGTATAACAATGTGTACACAGATGAAAGTAGTTATATGGTATAACAATGTGTACACAGATGTAAGTAGTTGTATTGTTCAACAATGTGTACACAGATGTAAGTAGTTATATGGTATAACAATGTGTATACAGATGTAATTAGTTATATGGTATAACAATGTGTACACAGATGTAAGTAGTTATATGGTATAACAATGTATACACAGATGTAAGCAGTTATATGGTATAGCAATGTGTACTCACATGTACGTAGTTGTATTGTATAACAATGTGTTCACAGATATCACGGCACTTAATAATGTAACACATTTTGACTGTTCAGTTGAATTTGGAGATATAATAATTGATTCCTGTGTAAGAAGTATATCTGATTTTATATATTTGTGACTGAAATGATAGTGATTTACATTGGCTTGTGTTTAATTTGGTAGTAATTTAGTAGTACTAACGTGATTTGGAGCGGCTGACGTCTTCTTTGGAAGTGATTTGATATTGATTTGTAGCAGATGGCACACAGTAGTCATAACTGATTTGATATTGATTTGTACCAGCTGGCACACAGTAGTCATAACTGATTTGATATTGATTTGTAGCAGCTGGCACATAGTAATCATAACTAATTTGATATTGATTTGTAACACCTGGCACACAGTAGTCATAACTGATTTGATATTGATTTGTAGTACCTGGCACACAGTAGTCATAACTGATTTGATATTGATTTGTAATAGCTGGCACACAGTAATCATAACTGATTTGATATTGATTTGTAATAGCTGGCACACAGTATTCATAACTGATTTGATATTGATTTGTAGTACCTGGCATACAATAATCATAGCTGATTTGATATTGATTTGTAACAGCTGGCACACAGTAATCATAACTGATTTGATATTGATTTGTAGTACCTGGCACACAGTAATCATAGACAAATCAATATCAAATCAGAATACCTGACATACAATAATCATAACTGATTTGATACTGATTTGTAATAGCTGGCACACAGTATTCATAACTGATTTGATATTGATTTGTAATAGCTGGCACACAGTAATCATAACTGATTTGATATTGATTTGTAATAGCTGGCACACAGTAGTCATAACTGATTTGATATTGATTTGTAGCAGGTGGCACACAGTAATCATAACTGATTTGATATTGATTTGTAATAGCTGGCACACAGTAGTCATAACTGATTTGATATTGATTTGTAATAGCTGGCACACAGTAATCATAACTGATTTGATATTGATTTGTAATAGCTGGCACACAGTAGTCATAACTGATTTCATATTGATTTGTAATAGCTGGCACACAGTAGTCATAACTGATTTGATATTGATTTGTAATAGCTGGCACACAGTAGTCGTAACTGATTTGATATTGATTTGTAGCAGCTGGCACATAGTAATCATAGCTGATTTGATATTGATTTGTAATAGCTGGCACACAGTAGTCATAACTGATTTCATATTGATTTGTAATAGCTGGCACACAGTAGTCATAACTGATTTC
>NW_013679910.1:5474-6815 GCF_000517525.1 Limulus polyphemus
TTGTAGCGGCTGGCACACAGTAATCATAACTGATTTGATATTGATTTGTAGCGGCTGGCACACAGTAATCATAACTGATTTGATATTGATTTGTAGCAGCTGGCACATGGTAATCATAACTGATTTGATATTGATTTGTAGCAGCTGGCACACAGTTGTCATAACTGATTTGATATTGATTTGTAGCAGCTGGCACACAGTAATCATAACTGATTTGATATTGATTTGTAATACCTGACATACAATAATCATAACTGATTTGATATTGATTTGTAGTACCTGACATACAATAATCATAACTGATTTGATATTGATTTGTAGCAGCTGGCATACAATAATCATAACTGATTTGATATTGATTTGTAATAGCTGGCACACAGTAGTCATAACTGATTTGATATTGATTTGTAGCAGCTAGCACACAGTAATCATAACTGATTTGATATTGATTTGTAATAGCTGGCACACAGTAATCATAACTGATTTGATATTGATTTGTAGCAGCTGGCACACAGTAGTCATACCTGATTTGATATTGATTTGTAGCAGCTGGCATACAATAATCATAACTGATTTGATATTGATTTGTAGCAGCTGGCACACAGTAATTATAACTGATTTGATATTGATTTGTAGCAGCTGGCACACAGTAATCATCTTGTTGATCTCTATGTTGGAAAGACGGGAGGCCTAGACATGATAATGAAAGCGGACAGTTGAAAAGTTTGAAATTGTGTTTGTAATTTTGGAAGATGTTAATGCATGTTAACAAATAAACATATTGTTAAACAACGAAAAGACTGCTAAGAAGCTGGTTGTGAATCTATAAACTTTCAACGAATCGAAGTTGGTTGTTCAGGAATATAATTAAGCGTTAAATCTAAACTCGTTATGGATCACAAGAGTTCTTAGAGTAGATGTATAGTCACAGTAAGCTCGTGAAACCAGTGTTAGTACTCAGGCATAAAGAATATACGTGATTAGTTTGAGAGTTTAACAAACCGTTAAACTTAGATTAACTACATGACAAAATATGAATAGTGTTAATAACAATGTTATAGTTATATTAAGAACAAACTATGGGTATCCTGAAACAGAACAGTCTGTAATAGTAACATTTTGGTGTGTGGTAAAAACTTTTACAGTATATGTTAAATAATAAAGATAGCAGTAACATTTTGGTGTATGGTAAAAACTTTTACAGTATATGTTAAATAATAAAGATAGCAGTAACATTTTGGTGTATGGTAAAAACTTTTACAGTATATGTTAAATAATAAAGATAGCAGTAACATTTTGGTGTATGGTAAAAACTTTTACAGTATATGTTAAATAATAAAG